>NC_082662.1:149793390-150096420 GCF_025265405.1 Mesoplodon densirostris | reverse complement strand
ACCATCTGAACTGTACTCTAATACCTTTTCATATTCTTTCAGTATCAGGTAAATCCATATTAGAACATTGATCTTTCCCTTTCCATAAAAATAGATGTTTTATGGATGTTTCTAATAAACAGATGAGTAGCTAAATAAAATATTCACAGCTTCATACTATTCCTTTTTTTTTTTCTCCAAAGCTACATCCTGCTAAATTTTCCTCGCTTCTACAACTCTTTGATTAGGTATCTAGAGTTAAGTAAAGATAGATTCATGTATCATGTATCATGTATCATGTAGAAAAGTGATAATTACAGGTCCAAAATATACTTCCAGCCTTACTTCAAAATTTTGTAAGACCTTGGACAAGTCACTCTCTGGGACTCAGTTTTCTCTCTGTAAACTGAAGGCCCTGGAGTAGAAAAATGATCTCTAAAATCCTTTCCAGCATTTGAATTGGGATAAAGAAGCGGAAAAGACTGGGTGTGTGAATATTGCCCTGACTTTATGGGGACAGCATTCACCTGTGAAAGAGGATGGAGGTTTGAGAAGACATCTGGAGAGAGGTCATTGAGGATAGATGTTAATTTCTTCCATTCTTTTCAGAAAGGGAAGCTGAGGCATTCTTTGTTCAAGCCTCTCTTCTCCATTAAGCTTTCAGTTAAGCTTTCAAAACTTCTCCCCAAGTAGTCTGAGGATAGCTTGTAGGTCTCTTGGCCTTTATTTTAGGAGGGGGTGGGTAGCTGTGGTCCTTATGAAGAGCTCACAATTGAAATGCAAACCAGAACCATGAGTCCTAGAGAGCAAGGGCAGCGGCTGAGCCAAAAGTGGGGCTCCCTTTGGATGACACGTGTTCTTTCTTCCTCAGGCAGTGTACTTCCCATTCCATTACAGACAACAGGAGTTTGGCCTATATAAGGAGTAGAAGGCTTGGCCCCCGTGCTTTTCCCTCTTCTGGCTGTCCCCTCGGCCGACCACAGGCTTTGTGGCTCCATTAAAATAGTTAGAGTGTTCCATTCCCCAAAGCACACCATGACAGGGTTAGTCTGTTCTTTCTTCTCTTGACGTTCGTACCAAAGGAGAATAAGAATGTAAACATCTGTTTTATATAAGCCAATTCCTGACTTATAACTTGATTAGTATAAGAGAATATTTGATGTGATTAATTTTCCAGTTACAACATGATGGCTTTCTGTCCTTTTATTGCCTTCTTAAGGGAGACAAGAAAAAATAATCAAACTTTTATTTTTTTTTTAAGTTTCATAGCGGTGCCAAGTACAACCATTATGGTCGGTGTAGAAGTACTCTACTTTTAATTTAGTTGTAATAGCATGTTACTTACCCTGTAGAAATGTGCTCAGTAAACATAAAATAATCCTGGGCCTCATTACATAGAGAACTAGACATTTTAGGAAAGATCAGTGAGGATAATGTCAAACCATCTAGTGATTTGCAGGAGGCAGTTTACAATAAAACAGTGTATGGACACACTACTTTACAGCAATCGTCTTGAGAACTCACTCTTTTAAGGCAATGTTTTTCTGAGCTAGGCTTTATCAGGCCTAGTGTGATAAATGCTTCCAATTAGGTGATTTCTGGAAATACTTAACCAGTGAGCAGTGTCTGATCTTCTCGAGGGCAGGTCAAAGAATTTCAAGGGAGAAAACTGAATTGAAGAGAAGATTTTAGTGTTGACTTTGCTATAAATGTGCTAGACTACTTTTTAAAACACATCACCTTTTCATATTCTCCCCCTAAAATATAACAAAGATGAGAATCTATGTAACGAGACTTCTGAGAGCTAATTTGGTGATTGTTAGCATGAAACTGGAGATGTTCTGTAATCTACTGCACGTCACTGCAAAGCCTGCATTGTGTATTAATTTCCAGGAGGAGCTACTCCCTTCTCTACTCCTATTCCCTACCTCCTAGGGTCTTCTAGGACATCCTGGAGGTTATCTAGGATAGTGTCTAGGGTAGACCAAGGGAGGATAGGTATCAGCTACCAGTAGACTTACTGTTTCCTCTCATCCTTGTCTCTGTCCATAGAGAATTTAAAGGGTGTTTCTGACTTGTGCTTGTTTGGAATTACCTATGCAGATCTTTTATAAAAAGCAATGGAAAATTACCACATGCTTTTTTAAAATTAATTTATTTATTTTTGGCTACGTTGTGTCTTCGTTGCTGCACATAGGCTTTCTCTAGTTGCAGCGAGCGGGGGCTACTGTTCATTTGTGGTGCGCGGGCTTCTCATTGTGGTGGCTTCTCTTGTTGAGGAGCATGGGCTCTAGGCGCACGGGCTTCATTAGTTGTGGCATGCGGGCTCAGTAGTTGTGGCTCGCAGGCTCAGTAGTTGTGGCTTGCAGCCTCTAGAGCGCAGGCTCAGTAGTTGTGGTGCACGGGCTTCATTGCTCCGCGGCCTGTGGGATCTTCCCGGACCAGGGCTCGAACCCTTGTCCCTTGCATTGGCAGGCGGATTCTTAACCACTGTGCCACCAGGGAAGTCCCTACCACATACTTTTGATAATTTTTTTTGAAAAGTAAAACTGTCTTTATTTGCAAACAACATAATCATATATATAGGAAGTCCTAAGAATCTGCCTGAAAAACCACATCTTATTAAACTAATAACAAATTCAACAAGATTGTAGTATACAAAGTCAATATATTAAAAAGCAATGACATTTAAAAAAATTTTTATTTTATATTGGAGTATAGTTGATTTACAATGTTGTGTTAGTTTCAGGTATACAGCAAAGTGGTTCAGTTATACATATACATATATCTATTCTTTTTCAGGTTATTTTCCCATTTAGTTATTATAGAATACTGAGTAGAGCTCCCTGTGCTATACAGTAGGTCCTTGTTGATTATCTATTTTATATATAGTAGTGTGTATATGTGAATCCCAAACTCCTAACGTATTAACAGTTTCTCCTTGTCTTATCCATTGCTATTATTTTAGTTTGTAACTTGGAGCCTGAGGGCATCAGTGCAAAGCAGTGGAGAGCACGGGCTTGGGAATCAGCTTGCCTGGGTCCAAATCGTGATTCTGCTGCTCACTAATAATGACCTTAGGCAAACTGCATAAACTTGCCAAGTCTCCGTTTTGCTAGATGAAGGATGTTGTTAATATTATTACTGCAGCCTACTCCTATTTTTGTCTTTTTCCCCAACTTACTACCCTTATTCCACTCATTGTCTGATTTTGCTGAAGTATTAATCTTTTTGCTCTTCAGCTTAAATTCCTGCAGTCTTTTCATGTCTTCAGGATATAATCAAGCTCCGACCAACTTCATGCAGGTGCAACCTGACAGCATCTTGAGCATCTTGTCTCAGGTGTCTCGTGTGCCTCTCTTGTCTCTGTCCTGGGCTTTTCTATTGACGCCTTGGAGCATGATGCCAAGGAAACCAGATCAGCACCCATATAAGTGGGACCCAAAAGTTTGGGATTTTTTAACCTGATGGGGTAAGCCTTTGACCAATGAGGGTGCTTGCTGATAGTAGGTACTTTGCCCTTTTACCTCATTCACTGCTCTTTCTCCTTCACAGTCTTGAGGCACCTAACATAAGGGTTTTCAGTCAGTTCCACAGGACCCAGTAACTAGTAGCTCACGGCAGAGGCCAACTTGATAATGCACTTTTATACTGCCTCCCCTTTCTCTGCTGCTTCATTCCCCCTATCCCTCATGTCTGCACCCTGGAATCACACACCAGCCCTTCATTTCAGGCTCTGCTTTCTGGGAAACTTCAGCTAAGACCATCAGAGAATGTTACAGCTGGAACAAATTTTAGAAATTGTTTAGTATGACCTGCTGTGAGTGACAGGACTGAAACAATTAGTGGCTGAAGAGACTAGATTCTTAAACTAGTGTTCCTTCCAACATCATAGAGACTGTTTTTAATAACACAAACAGGAAAAAGGCTAGGATATATTGTTATTTCTGGGCAGTACTTTGACTTAAGCATCACTGTCTTTTTTGCCCAACCCTTCCTACCCCTGTCCTGGGCCATGCCCTCTTCCTAACCTGATTACTTTCTCCCATTTTACATTCTTGGTGTTCTCAGCTGACTGCCTGCCAAAATCTACTTTCAGGGACTCATTTATTTTAAAGTGTAAATAAAATTTCTGTCCACAGGGCTACTCTGTCCCCAGAGATCTGCATTTCAACAAAGATCAAATTTTATTGAAAAGGAGTAGGAGAGCCCACGTATGTCTCTCATGTGTTCCAAATCATACAGTTATCAATTATATAAGACTGAAGTGGAGAGATGCACTGGGATTACGGAAGTTAATATGTATTTCTACCTATATACATATGTAAGTAGAAATGCCTTTTGAGACATTAAATATTCCTTTTCTTTGTCACCCGTCTTTCCCTGTCATGGTACCTTCTGGACCTTAAACATTAAGTTCTTAAGTGTTACCACCCACTTAGATTTCAGGATGTTAGTGAAGCTACAAAAGATCTATAAATAAACAAGTAAAAAAGCCTCCCTAGTTATCTGTCCCTTCCAAAGCATTGTGTCCTCAATGCATATACACATAGCTTCAAACTTTCAATGCTGCAACTTCAAATAAATATCATGGTAATAACAATACCAAACTTTACTGAGTATTTATTGTGCCAAGTGCACTGTAAGCATGTTTTTCATTTTACTCTCAGGCAAAAAAGGACAATGATTCCACAGAGATGGGAAACAAATGAAGCAAGTCCTATAACTGTCCCAGTTTACCATCTTCAGAGGGATTTTACAGGCCATGGGGTGTGGAGGTGGAAGCAAGGTGGAGGGGGTCCCCCTTGTATATTCAGCTGAGTACTGACCAGCATGTGCATGTGAGGAAAGAGCCACTTGAAGGAATAAAGGTGACAGTGCCCACACTCACACAGGGATGGGGATAGGTCTGTCCCCACCTGCTGGATTGGAAAACCTCATGATTCAAAGAGCATTGGGTAGAGTACTCAGAAGGGTTTTTTCCCAGCAATGGGGAATTCGTTCTAGATTGAATACTGTTTTGGTCTGACCTAATAAATTTTAAAAGTGAGTCTCAAAAGGATCAAACTCTTTCCAAATAACTTTACTCTGTCCCAGAACAGAGCTCAAGAATATTTATAAAAATACAAAAATATCTAGTATAAATTCATAATGTAAAGGCAAAATTCATAATGTCTGACATCCAATCAAAGAATATGAAGCCTGAAAGGAAGCAAGAACATATAACCTATAATAAGGAGAAACACTGATTAATTGAAACTGATGTGTAATAGAACTGGTACAGATGTCAGAATTACCAGTCAAGGACATAAAAAGTTATTATAGCTGTCTTCTAGATAGTCATACACTTAAAATGAGACATGGGAGATATTAAAAAAAAAAAAAAAGAGATCCAAATAGAAATTCTAGAGATAAAAACTGCAATGTCTTAGATGTAAAGTACACTGGATGGGACAATTGGCAGAATAAACAGTGGAGAAGAAAAGATTAGTGAACTTGAAGAAATAACTATGAAAACTATCAAAAAATGAAACACAATGAGAAAAGAAAATACCAATTTAAAAAACTGAACAGAGCATCAGTTTACTATGCAACAGTTTGAAATGGCCTCATATGTGTGAATTGGGGTCTGCAAAGGAAAGGAGGTAAATATATTTGAAGAAATAATGGCCCAAAGTGTACAAATTTGATGAAAACCATACACTTACAGATGCAAGAATCTTGAAAAGCTGCAAGCACAAGAAATATGAGGGGAACCACATCAAGGCACACCATAATCAAATGGTTCAAAATCAGTGATAATGAGAAAACTATTAAAAGCATCAAGAGACAAAAAGATGTGGTTCATATAAAAGGACAAAAATAAATATGAGAGACATTTCTCAACTGGAAGCAATGCAAGCAAGAAGACAGTGGAGTGACATCTTTAAGGTACTGAAAGGAAAATAAAAACCTGCCAACCTAGAATCCTCTATCCAACAAAACAAACAAACAACCCCAAAGCCCAAACAAAACAAAACCCCCAAACTTTCAGAAACAAAGGTGAAATAAAGAATTTTTTGAACACACAAAAGTGAAAAAACTCATCACCAGCAGACCTGCACTACAGGAAGTATTAAAGCAAATCCTTCAGGGAGAAGGAAAATGACATCAGATGAAAACCTGGGTTTACACAAAGAGATGAACAGCACCAGAAATGGTGACTACCTGATTAAATATATTAATTTTAGAATTAATTAAATCTTTTAAAAAGATAATTGACTACTTTAAAAATTACATTAATATAGTGTGGGGTTTAAAATACAGTAATGTAAACTAAAATGGATGACTAACCAGAAAGGTTGGGAGGAAAGTAATGGAAGTATATTATTCTGAGGTTAAGTGGTATAATATTACTTGAAGGAAGACTGTGATAAAGATATATACTATAAACACTATAGCAACCACTAAAATAAAATAAGAGTTATAGCTAATAAGCTAGCAATAAATATAAAATGGAATCAAAAAATATTCAGTACACCCAAAAGAAGTCAGAAAAATAAGAAAAAAGAAACAAAGAAGAGATGGGACATAAAGAAAACAAATAGCTAGATGGTACATTTCAACCCAACCACATCCATAATCACATTGAATGTAAATAGTCTAATAGGCCAATAAAAGGCTGAGATTGTTTGCATGAAAAAAGCAAGACCCAGTTGTAAGGTGACTACAAGAAACACACTTTAATATAAACACACAAATAATTTAAAAGTGACAGGATGGAAAATGATATATCATGCTAACGCTAATCAAAAGAAAGTTGGAGTGCTATATTAATATCAGACAAAGCATATTCCACAGCAAATAATATTACCAGGGATAATGAATGTAACTTCATAATGATAAAAATGTCAGTCAAGAGGACATAATAATCCTAAGTGTTTATGCCTCTAATTACAGGCTTCAAAATGCATGAAGCAAAACCTCATAGAACTACAAGAAGAAATAGACAAATCCACAATTATAGTCATAGATTTCAATTCCACTCATAATAACTGATAGAACAAGAAGGCAGAAATCAGTAAGGATACAGAATGTTCGAGCAACACTATGAAACTTGACCTAATTGACATTTATGGAGCATTCCACCAAATAACATTGTTTTCAAGTATGCACGGAACAATTACCAAGATAGATCATTGAATCCTTATTAGGTAGGTACTGTCATTATTTCCATTTACAGCTGAATCAATGAAGGAGTAAAGAAATAGGTAACTTGATGAAGATACAGTTATTAAGTGTCACAGCTGGGTGTTGAACGCAGATTATCTGACCCAGAAGCCTTAATCACCAGGCTCTACCACCTCCCTTGAACACCTGGAACAGCTCAGGTCTCAGTGAAATCTCCAGGATTTAGAATGCAATCCCTTTTAGATAAACAAAGGAGTAGGTTACTCAAATAGCATTTTCTAAATACTATTTAGAAAGGAAGAACCTTCCCCCTTTCCTCTCATATTCCCACTCAGTCCAAATGGCCAGGCTGCTTCCTTTAAATGACGTGACTTATAGGTATCATAAACTCAGGGTCCAGAGTCCCTGGGTCTGAAAGAGAAGACAGTTGCAGACTATAAAAGGCTCAGGGGAGCTGGCTCTTCCTCAGGCGACCTCCGTGTTGGATGGGTGGTCTAACACACATTCCAACTCAGATCAAAATGCCTGCTGGTCCCTCTTTAAATGCCAGGATCCAGACAACAGCTCCTTTTGCAGGATGTGAATATGTTTTTATTAAAAAGAGGCAAGAAATCTTTAGCTTATGGTTGACTTTCTTTGTCCAACCCTTCTTATCTCTGTTATTAGTACCAAAATGTGTATAATAATTACAACACGGAAAAACTTTGTAATGTTTTACAGGGCGAGGTTTCCTTACTTATCAGCAAGAAAATGCCATAGGAGGGAACACATTTTCAATGGATCTTTGGCTGAGACTTGGCACATGGGTGTTCTATGGAAGGAAGTGTGAAATGAGGATATTATTCTGCCTCACCATGCTGAGGGGAGGGTTCATATTGCTCAGCAAACATGAATCTTGATAGTGAAATTTTAAAAAATTAACTTTTCTCTTCAGTATGATCTCCGCCCCCCCCCCCGCACCCTCTTCCTTTCCCTCTCTCCCTCCTCATCCTTTGCACTGAGCTGCCACCCTGTATTCCACACCCAGCTGATTTCCCTTCTACCATCTTTCCTAATTACAATCAGTGACTACCCAGTTCCAGCTGTCTCTCTCTCATTTCCCTCAACAGCCCTTTCCCCCTTCCTCCCGTTTCTGGCCCATCCAGCTCTGTCCTCCCTCCCTTCCCCAAAGCTCCACAGTCCCTGAGGAGATCAAAGAGTGAGAATGTGGCTGCAGCCCAGCCGGGATAACTTTCCGGCTCCCCCTCCCGGCTGGGCTGAGTTGCGGGCTGAGAGCGGGAGGCTGGGCTGGGGAGGGGGAGAGGTCTTGGCTTCTTCGGTGGTGGGGGGAGGGGAATTATGATAGAGGTGTCTGAAGCAGCGTTGTGCATCGTAAAAAAATACACCCTTAGTGCTGGTTAGTGTGGTGTCCCTCGGTTCGGGTCCTTGCCACACATTCTTGAAAGCCATTGTGTACCTTGGGGTTTTGGAAGTGAGAAACAACGCGGGTGGGTGCGGAGGGGATACTGGGAGCGCTTCCCAGGTACTGAATTGACCCGAGAATCAGTGGAGAGAAGTCGCCCTCCAGGAGCGGGGGGGGGCGCCCAAGAGCAAAGGAGGAGGGCGTCCACCGGCCAATCAGGAGGCGAGGCCGAGCCCGGCTTCCCTTCCCCTCCCAGCTCCTGGGCTGGAGGCGCGCAGTGGAAAGTTGGGAGCCGCGACGGCTGGCCCGGCGGAGAGCGGCGCGGCGGCGGCGGCGGCGGCGGCGAGGGCAGCGGACTCGGTGCGGCGCCGCTGGCTCGGAACGGCCCCCGGGGCATGGGCCGGGCGCGCCGCCCTCACTCAGCCACACGCCGCCCGGGCCGCGGGCACTCGGCTGTCCCGGAGGAGGCTGCTTCTGGACAAAAGCTGCCGCATCTCTGCCCGCCCGGCCCCTGCAGGGTTTCGGGTTTGGTGCTTGTCCCCATCTGATTCTCAGCCCCCATTTTTTTTTGCGAGTTCAAAGAGGTTTCGGGAGTCGAATGAATTGCCTCGAGAAGAAACCCGCTGCCTGTTGTTGAGGAGGACTCAGCACAGTGCTTAGGCGCTCAGGAAAAAAAAAAAAGGAAAGAAAGACAAAATGATTTCCTGGGACATTGTCCGCACAGTATTCCTGTTCACTCTTCTTTATACTTCCCAGGCTCAGGATGCAAGCCCCCAGTCAGAGATCAGGGCTGAGGAAATTCCCGAGGGGGCCTCCACGTTGGCTTTTGTGTTTGATGTGACGGGTTCCATGTATGATGATTTAGTTCAGGTTATCGAGGGGGCTTCCAAAATTTTGGAGACGTCCTTGAAAAGACCTAAGAGACCTCTTTTCAACTTTGCTTTGGTGCCTTTCCATGATCCAGGTAAGGGCAATATTTATTCTTTGTTATTCCTTATGATTACATTGTTTCTTATGCTGTGAAATTTTGTGTGAGTTTCAAAACAATTTTTTTAAAAATGTGTAGCTGAATACAGTTGTAACAAAGAGTTGCTCGCCTGTATCTGGGTTTCCTCTCGGATACCTAAAGTCTCAGCCATGGAGGTGGCTTGTTTAGGGTGATTGTACGGTGGTACCCAAACCTGGAAATGTGGAATTATGAAAATCAGAACCAGAGCAACGACATCAAAAGCAGTTAATTAACTAACTTAAAAATTAACTTAAAATTTTTAGAACTAAAGAATGTTTAATTAAGGCAGATTGGGACATGAGTGTTCAGCAGCAATGCTTTAAGAGCTAACATCCAGCTGGAGAGCGTACTCAAGGTAACTCTCAAGTAAGGGGGAGAAAAACCTGTTGTGTGAGACACAGGGAAGCCCGTAAGCAATGACTACTAATGAACTGAAGAGATGAAAATAAGAAGAAGCCATTCATTTCTTAATTGAATCTATTCATATTCTTTGCACCAGGTCATCCTTAGTTAGGTTCACAGATGGTAATAAATGTTATGTCCATGTCTCATCCAGTAGAAATGCATGAAATTTGGTATGGCGGTGCTGTTTAAAGGTAGTTGAAGCACAATCACTTTATTTTTTGCCCTAAAGCCATGGGTTTCAGCTGCTCCACTGGAATTTGATCCTCTTTACTTTTCTGTTTCTCTTTAAAGTGGCACCTTTCTGTGAGGCTCATAGGAGCCTTCATTGTCATTGCTGAGGGTAGCACTGCCGGGGGAGCCCTGGGGTTGGCTGTATAATATCCACCTGAGTTTCATTAACACAAGTGGCTGCCCATTTGAAGAAATAAAGCAGTGGTTTCTTAAAAGTCCTCCCCCATTGTTCTCCCACATTTCTGCTGAAATCCCTCTCTTCACTGGAAGACCTTGACACAACCTCTTCACAATGAGAGTTTGATACTGAGAATCTCAAATTCTTTCCTCGTGCATTTGACAAGCATATATGAGTTCAAATTATTGCTGGGTATTAAATGCGGCAGGTTTCAGCTATTAAAAAAATTGGCAAGGGGAGGAATTTAGAGGGAAATAGAACTCTGGGATTTTTGTTTGTTGTTGTTCTTTAAGTGATGAAAACCATAACCTATCCTACTCTTCCGGGATATACATATATCTTAGTAATTTCTCCGTTGATCAAACGTGATATGTTCTTTATATTTGAATGAAGAATGATCATTTACTGTGTTAGCTGCCTCCTTGAGATACCTCATGTGTTATAATGTTTTAATTTATTAAATGTCAAGGTGCCAATTGTGATGTGGTCCAAGACTTTTGTTATTTTGGAATAGGCTAAGTATGTTTCTTCTATAGGGATGAATCTGAAATCGGCTAAAAAAAAGTAAAAAATGTTTTCTCTAACACCACAATTTGCTTTCCTCCAAAAAACTGTTATGAAATGATGTTTCTGTAAGCAGAACACAAAAATTGCCTCTAGTCATAAATGGAAACTAGATCACCATGATATTTTGATACGAAATGAAAAATTATTGGCATAAATTGTATTGTAGTGTGCCACCTTCCAGTTGTTACCAAATGGGGAAGTTTGTTGTAGTTGACTTTCCTATACTTTGGCAATCATGATTCAAAGTAGGGGAAAGGTAGTATGCTAATAACAAATGGCTAAGAAATTATAGCTATTTTGAGTTAAATAATATGAGAAAATGATTAACTTAAATTGGTTCCATAAAATTCATTGTATGTATAATTCAGCAAAAATGATTAATTCTAGTTCCATTGTGATTCAAAGTAGAGAGGCTAAGACCAAAGTGTTTTTGAAGATAAAGAGGGAAATAAAAATTAAAACATACTAATAACCTTTAATTAAGTATACTAATTCACTGTAGTGGATTGTAATAGTATCTTTGTGTGTCATTTTCTGTTTGTGTGTGTGTACAGTCATCAAGAGTTTCTGATTCCCTTGTACTTCTGGTTGGTTATCAGCTTGTACTCACCAGTGGACAGAAAGGGCCTTGAATGGGGGTTTGCTGGCTTACTGAGTGACATTAGAAAAGTCTATCTACCTTTTTGTATCTGTTATCTCAACTATAAAATGGCAGAATTGGATCTGAACATCTCTAAGGTCATGTCCAACTGTAACGTTTTACGACTGTTTTACATGTGGTGGTTTTTCACAGTCCCTGACACAACTGACAGGCAAAGAAAAGGTGTGTGTCATTTAATATAATTATATTAATCACCTCGACTACTTACAGCTTTTCAAAATCCTTTGACATCTGCTTTTGCATTTAGCTAGATGAAATAATGGGTAAGATCTGGGCTGTAGTCTCAGGCATTCGACAAAGACCTTCAAGCCTTTACAGATGATTGTTTGGACCTCTGCATCATGGTTTGGAGCAAGGTGTGTGTTTTCAGGTGGGGGTAAAAATGAGAGTACATGGAAAATACAGACATGCAAGAGCAATAAGTCTAACAAGTTGACAAGGAGGTGATAAAATCATTCAGAAAATGTGTATGTAGGAAGCTAGTGTTAGAGGGGCAACAACATAACCCATGGTACGAGGAAGTACCAGAGAGGACCAGGGTCATGGCAGGTCAAGTCAACTTTTTTTTTTTTGAAGTCAACTTTTTGATGCTACCTCTGCTTAAGATGGGTTTTTCACTTCCAGAATCACATTTAATGTATTAATTTTTAACAGCTTTATTGAGATATAATTCCCTTACCATACAGTCATTCATTTAAAATGTATAATTCTGTGGTTTATAGTATATTCAGAGATATATATATATGCAACCGTCACCTCAGTCAAGCTTGGAACATTTTCCTCACTGCACAGAGAAGCCCTGTGCCTTTTAGTTATCAATCCTCTACCCTACCCCTCCCCTCCGCTGCCACATATCATCCTCCTCCCAGCCTTTAGCAACTACTACTTTACTTCTTGTCTCTGTGGATTTTCCTCTTCTGGTCTTTCATATGAATGGAATCATATGAATCATATAATATGTGGTCTTTTTTGACTGGCTTCTTTAACTTTAGCATAATGTTTTTAAGGTTCATCCATGTTGTAGCATGAATCAATACTTTATTAATTTTTATGGCCAAATAATATTCCATTTTATAGCTATACCACATTTTGTTTATCTTTTAATCTATGATGTATATTTGGGTTGTTTCCACTTTCTGGCTAGTATGAATAATGCTTCTATTAATATAAACATTTGTGTGCATTTTTCTGTGTGAACATATGTGATATTGTGATTTGTAATGCGAAATAAATATTTGGTCTTTGTCACCTTTTCTGACAAGGAGCTCTTAAAACCCTTGAAATTTCCTAAGTGATGAGAACCATAAAGGTATCTTCGGTTATGTTAATGAGGTAACCTTTGAACCCCACTGAAGAATGGGGGCTCATTGCCAGGAGACTCATCCCTGTGATTAGAGCATTGGAACTTTCAGTCCCACCCCTAACCTCTGGAGAATGTTCCGTGTGTACTTAAAAAGAATGTGTATTTTGCTGTTTTGGGATAGAATGTTCTATAATAGTCTATTATATCCATCTGGTCTAATGTGTCATTTAAGACCAACTTTTTCTTATTGATTTTCTGTCTGGATGATCTGTTTATTGATGCAAGTGGTATGTTTCAGTCCCCTAATATTATTGTATTACTGTCAATTTGTTCCTTTATATCTGTTAATATTTATGTATTTAGGTATGCCTGTGTTGGGTGCATACTACAAGTATTATAATCCTCTTACTGGATTGATCCCTTTGTCATTATGTACTACTCTTCTTTGTTTCCTGTTAGTCTTTGTTTTAAAGCCTATTTTGTCTGATATGCATATTGCTACTCCAACAATTCTTTTTGTTTCTTTTTGCATGGAATATCTTTTTTCATTCCTTCACTTTTAGTATGTGTGTTTTTAGACCTGAAGTGAGTGAGTCTCTTGCAGGCAGTGTATATATAGGTCTTTTTTAATTAAAATCCATTCAGCCACCCTATGTCTTTTGATTGGAGCATTTAGTCCATTTACATTTAGAATAATTATTCATAGGAATAATTATAATTCATAGAATAATAATAATTATTATTGCAGTTTTGTTAATTGTTTTCTGGTTGTTTTTGTAGTTGTCCTCTGTTCTTTCCTTTTACTCTTGTTCTCTTCCCTTGTGCTTTGATGACTTTTTTTTAGTGCTGTGTTTGTATTTCTTTCTCTTTATTTTTTGTGTATTTGGTATAGGTTTTGTGTTTGTTGTTACCATGAGGTTCATATATAACAATCTATGTATATAGGAGGCTATTTTAAGTTGATGGTCATTTAAGTTCAAGTACATTCTAAAAGCACTACATTTTTACTTCCCCACCCTCAACGTTTTATGCTTTTGATGTCATATTTACATCTTTTATTTTGTGTATTGCTTAACTGATTATTTTAGATATCAATGATTTTACTATTTTTGTCTTTTATCCTTCATGCTAGTTTTATAGGTGGTTGAGCCACTACCTTTGGTATGTTTGCCTTTACCAGTGAGTTTTTCTGTTTCATAATTTGTTTGGTTTGGTTTGGTTTGGTTTGGTTATGGGCTTTTCTTTTCCATTTAAAGAGGTCCCTTTAATACTTTTTTTTTTGTAAGGCCAGCTTAGTGGTGATGAACTCCTTTAGCTTTTTCTTTTCTGGGAAACTCTTTATCTCTCCTTCAATTATGAGTGATAACCTTACCAGGTAGAGTATTCTTGGTTGTAAGCTTTTTCTTTCAGCACTTTTAATATATTGTGCCAGTTTCTTCTGGCCTATACAGTTTCTGCTGAAAATTAGCTGATGGTCTTATGGGGGTTCCCTTGTATGTAACTAGGTGTTTTTCTCTTGCTGCTTTTAAGATTCTCTCTTTAACCTTTGACATTTTAAGTATATGTCTTTGTGTGGGTCTGTTTGGGTTCATCTTGTTTGGGACTTTCTGTGCTTTCTGGACTTGGATGTCTGTTTCCTTTGCCATGTTAGAGAAGTTTTCAGTCATCATTTCTTCAAATAGGTTTCATGTCTTTTCTCTCTCCTCCTTCTTCTAGGACTCCTATAGTGTGAATATTATTACACTTGACGTTGTCTCAGAGGTATCATAAGCTATCCTTTTATTTTTATTATTCTTTTTCTTTTTGCTGTTGTGATTGGGAGATTTCCACTACCCTGTCTTCCAGATCACTGTTCTCTTCATCCTCCATTCTACTGTTGATTCCCTTTAGTGTATTTTTCATTTCATTTATTCTTCGGTTCTAATTGGTTCTTTTTAATATTTTCTGTCTCCTTGTTGAAGCTCACTGAGTTGATCCATTCTTCTTCCAAGTTCGTTAAGCTTATTTATGACTATTACTTACTTTAAACTATTTACCTGGTAATTTGCTATCTCTGTTTTGTTTAGTTCTTTTCTGAGATTTTAATCTCATTCTTTTATTTGGAAGGTATTCCTTTGTCTTCTCCTTTTGCTTAACTCTTTGTATTTTTTTCTATATATGAAGCATATCAGCTGTGTCTCCTGGTCTTGAAAGAGTGGCCTTATATAGAAGGTGTCTTGTGGGACCCAGTGGCACAGTCTCCCTGGTCATCAGAGCCAGGTGCAGAAGAGGATGATATATCTTGGGTAAAGTTGGTAGTTGGAAGTTTTGAGAAATAGTTGGATTCTATGTCTATTTTGGAGATTAAACCAAAAGGATTTAATGATGAACTAGATGTGAGAGAAAAATAACGGAAGATAAGACAGATTCTGAGGATTTGTCTTGAGTGGTAGAAGCATAGCATAGCGATTTACTGAGATGGAGAACAAGCATGAAGTAGGTTTGAGAAAGAGTGGGAGACTGAGGCTATTATTTTGGGGTATGTTTAAGTTTGAGATGCCTTTGTTACCCAAGTGGAGATATTACAAAGGCAGTTAGATATATAAGATTAGAATTCAAGGGGACAGGTCTGGGTCAGATACATAAATTTGGGATCCAGAGGCACATATAAGATGGTAATCAGGGCTCTGAGGCTAGATAGGACCACTAAAGGACTGATTAAATGAAGAATTAATAAAGGTCTAAGGACTCAGCCTTGGAATACTCCAGTGTTTAGCAGTCAGAGATGATGATAAAAGAGCAAAGTAGCCTGAGAAACTGAAGATTGAAGAGTATAACTAGAAATCAAGAGAGGAAAGCTTTCCAAGGAAGAAGCACTAATTGGTTAGTTAAGAAGAGGACCGAGAATTGGCTAGTCTATTTAGCAACGTGGAAATCATTGATGTCTCAACAAGAAACGAGGGGAGTGAAAACCTGTTTGGAGAGAATTTAAAAGAGAATGGGCGTAGAGGAATTGGAAATCTTTGGAATTATATTGCTGTTTCCAGCTACTGGAAAGGTTGTTTTGTTCATGAAGCTAATAGAACAAATATAAAGTAGAACACAATAGAAACTAGTTTTGATAAATGATTCAACCAGTAATTTACAAAATGCCCATGCGATGTAGTAGAAAGAACGTCCAGTTTGGAACAAATTTGTGTTCTCTTCCTTATTCTTGTCATTTAAGCAAATCGTTTAACCTTGCCAGACTTCTGTTTCTTTATCTATAAAATCAGTGCATTCGTAGATTATTACTGAAGTCCATGGTTTTAATGATCATAATATAGTGAAAGATAAGAGACTGCAAAGAGTCTCAAAGTGACAAGGACTTGATTCACTGGGAGAAATAGCAGCATTACATGTCTCTGCGCTTAAGAGTTTCATAGTAATAAAACTTCTGAGCCCTCAGTGACTTTGTATGTTTCTCCAGGACCTACACAGTATTAAAAAAAAACCAAACTCTAGGACTTCTTTTATGAAAAGATTCTCTTAGAATATTTTTCTGAGCAATAGAATAGAAAGATTTTTACTAGGAAAGTATTGCACATTCAGACCTTGAAAACCTATACAAATTTACATGAACCAAACTTCAAGTTGAATGTTTTCAGTTTCAGTATATATAGAAAAAGGAGCCAAGAAGCTATTAGTCTCCCTTTGCCTCTGGCACATCCTACAGGAAAAGGGTTTTCATGAGGAAATGGACTGGTCTTTTAAGTCAAAGAGAAATCTAACTAAAGGAAATGAACTAAAATTTAAGAGTGAGAGATTTTGGTTAGACAATGATAATGATAACTTTGTTTCCTAGGATGATAGACTATTTTAACCTGAGAGTGTAGATCCCATGTCACTGGTGGTTTTCTGAGGATGTGGAGACGTTTTGCTCTGCACAATGAAAACTTCAAAGTGTAGGAATCAAATTTTTTTTTTTTAATGGGAGGAGGAGCCAATGTACTGGCTAGTTTTTATGGGAAAGAAGAAACTTTACATCCCATTTTGAGTGAGTTAGTGCAGGGGCTCAGTGGGCCAGCTGGTGGGGCACCAGCTTGTAATGGGTTCCACTGGGCCTCGCCTTTGTGCAGCCAGAACCAGATGACAGCACTGTTGTCTTCTTCACAGATGCAGCCCACTATCTGCTTATTGGTGATGGAGGGGACTAAATTAGAGTCTTCCTTGGTACCTGAGGCTGCCTTTGGGGCGAGCATATTGTATGGGTCCAATCCCTTGTGTGAAGCCAGCATGACCTCCCTCTCCAGCCCAGTTGCCTGACCATCATCAGTAGGAACACCACCCCCAGATGCCATAGAGTGCACCATGGAGACTCCATTGGGACCGCGGGCCGTCAGGGCCTGCATGGCCAGCGCTTCAGCTCTGTGGAGTAAACTTGAAGCCATCATGTCAGCTATAAACACCAGCATTTGGAATCGAATTTTGATATGTCAAATATGTTAAGTGTGTTAGGGATGCTTCTATTTTGAAAAATCGTCTGTGACTCTCACAGGATGAAGGTTTTTTTTTTCCTTATTAAGTTGAGGACAGCCTTTTAATTGATTGATAGTAAATCAGAATTTGGTTTTGCTTATAGCTTGTCTCTTGTCAGGCAAACAATAACCATTCTCAAGGATGTTTATGACTGCTTATCTCTATTTATAGGTAATAAACTCACTGTTTGTCAAGGACTGCTAGGTGCTTTTGATTCAAAGATAATGAGGTATAGTTTACAAGAAGTTAACAGTCTTTGGGGAGAAAGGCAAGAGAAATAACAGTATTATATGCTATGAAACATTTTATAGTGGGGAAAAAAGCATGGGGAATTGTGTGAGCTGAGAGCATGTCCCTGATCCCGAATTCAAGAGGGTGATGGTCAGCAAAGGTTTTCTGGAAGAAGTGTTACCTGGAGAAAGTGCATGAGTAAAAGCAGTTTAATCAAAAATATTAAGGAGTTTGGATTTCATCCTGAAAGCTTTTGGGAGGCTGAAAGAATTGTAAGTGAAAAGTGACATGATTGGGTTTTCATTTTAGATCTTTTTCTCTTGGATGGATTGGAGTAAGGCAGTCTTGAGAGCTGAGAGATGAAATCTGAGGCCATCATAGCAATTCAGGGAGGGAAATTGAGGGGACTTGGGCATAGGAAGAAGGGTGTGGATTTCTGAGCTATTAATAAAGTCCAAAAGACTGGACTTGGCCCTTAGAACATGGAAAAAAGGGAAATGATTGCCTTCTGTAGATTAAAATATGAAATTGGCATACAATGAAAGAGAGAAGATATGTAAAGTTAGCTTTAAGATGCACTGTTACTCTTAGGGTGGTAGTCTTTGTTATAAGTTCCTTATACATAAACTTGTCCAAAATAAAGTCTCAACCAAAAGTATGGGAGGTCAGCAATGAAAAAAGAGTCACAGAAACAGACTTAGACATTGTACAACCAAGTTCCTTTTAAAAAAATTGTGGCATAATTGACATATACCATTAGTTTCAGGTGTACAACATAATGATTTGATATTTGTGTTGTGATATGGTCACCACGGTAAGTCAAGATCTGTGATCATACATGTTACAAACTGTTTTTTTCTGTGATGAGAACTTTTAAGATTTACTCTCTTAGCCTCGTTCAAATATACAATACAGTATTGACTGTAGTCACCATGCTCTACAATCCCATGACTTACTTATTTTATAATTGGAAGTTTGTACCTTTTGACCCCCTTCTCTCATTTTGCCTGCCCCACCCCTTGCCCCAACAACCATCAGTCTGTTCTCTGTATCTATTAGTTTTTTTTTTTGTTTGTTTATTTTAATTTATTTTATTTATTTTTGGCTGTGTTGGGGCTTCGTTGCTGCATGGGGGCTTTCTCTAGTTGCGGTGAGCGAGGGCTGCTCTTCATTGCTGTGCGTGGGCTTCTCATTGCAGTGGCTTCTATTATTGCGGAGCACATGCTCTAGGCAGGCAGGCTCAGTAGCTGTGGCATGTGGGCTCAATAGCATGGGCTCAGTAGTTGTGGCATGTGGGCTCAGTAGTTGTGGCTTGCGGGCTCTAGAGAGCAGGCTCAGTAATTGTGGCACGTGGGCTTAGTTGCTCTGTGGCATGTGGGATCTTCCTGGATCAGGGCTCAAGGCCGTGTCCCCTGCATTGGCAGGCAGATTCTTAACCACTGTGCTACCAGGGAAGCCCTGTATCCATTAGTTTAAAAAAAATTTTTTTTAGACTCCACGTATAAGTGAGAACATACGGTATTTGTCTTTCTCTACCTGATTTATTTCACTGAGCATAAAACCCTCAAGGTCCATCCATGTTGTCACAAATGGACACTTAGGTTGCTTCCATATCTTGGCTATTGTAAATAATGCTGCAGTGAACATGGGGGTTCATATATCTTTCTGTGTTGGTGTTTTTGTTTTCTTTTGATAAATACCCAGAAGTGGGATTGCTGGATCATATATATGGTAGCTCTAGTTTTAATTTTTTGAGGAACCTCCATACTGTTTTCCATAGTGACTGCACCAATTTATATTCCCACCAACAGCGCACAAAGGTTCCCTTTCTCCACATCCTCACCAACGCTTCTTATTTCTTGTCTTTTTGATAGTAGACATTCTGACAGGTGTGAAGTGATATCTCATTGTGGGTTTGATTTGCATTTCCCTGGTGATTAGTGATGTTGAGTACTTTTCATTTACCTGTTGACCATCTGCGTGTCTTTGAAAAGATGTCTCTTCAGATCCTCTGCCCATTTTTAAATCAGATACATATATTTTTGCCAAGTTCTATCTGCGGTTTGGAGTATTAGTTCATTCTACACTTAAATAACTAGTACATCATGAGCAATGTTCCAACTGTGGTGATAGACTGTTTATCTTTATAAATATGTAATGATGTCATTACATATTTGGATCATACTATTAACTCTCCTTGTTTTGGTTCCATGCTCACCAAACAGCCTCCAAATAATTTAACCTCATGAACTTTACTTATGGTGAGAGAATGCTCTGGTCAGACTGGCATATACCTCAGATTCACAGACAGTTATATTCCTCGTTGGTAACTCATATTTTGGCACACCAGTTTTAAACATCTGCCTCTATTGTTTAAAGTATTCTGACAGTGTCAAGTTAAAGTTTCTGAGTTTGCAAGTCTGAGAGCCAGATCTTGGTTGATGGTAAATTTATGAAAGTAAATGTCTCCCTGTGTGGATCTGTTTGAGTGGCCTGTCAATCTCCAGGTTCCACCCCTCAGCATTTCCAACTGTCACTGTTAGTGTGAATAGTGCCAGGTAACTGTCCTCTCCACTTGAAACTTATATAGGTGATAGCTGAAGCCATCGGAATGAATGAGGTCATCTAAAGAGAGTATGTAGGCTGAGAAAAGAAGGAAGACAGGCAAGAAATATGGTGAACACAAGCATTTAAAAGAAGGGACATTCATAAAAGATTCTGCAAAAGAGAGTCCAGGTAAATAGGAAGAGAAACAGGAAGGAGCAGGGTTTGGAAATCTAAAAAGTTGTTAGTTTAAAGCAGGAGAAGTTGTCAACTCTGTCCATTTATAAAGTTACTGAAAATAAAGGCTTTTAACCAAAAGATTAAAATAAAATAGACAGTTTCATTGGAGTTGTGGAGTCAGGAGGCTGAAATGACAGGTAAGAAAATGGAGCTAATGAATGCAGTGTGTTTCTGTCATGAAACATAACATTGTGGTTTAAAGCATAGGCTCTGGAGTCTGATGCCTGGGTTGGAAGACTGGCTCCACCAATTACTTGTATGATTTTAACTTCTTTGTGCTTCACTTTCAGTAATTGGGGATAGTATTATCTACTCTATAAGGTTGATGTGAGGAGTGAAATACTAGATGTCCAAAACTTACCACAATCCCTTTCACACAGTAAATTCTCAATAATCATTAGTTATTGGGATTTAGAGTTGAGAAAGGACATTTTTTAAGGTGGGAGAGAGGAGAAATATTTAAATACTGCTAGAAAAGTCAGTAGAATAGAAGAGATAAAATATGCCAAAGGGAGAACAGATACTTTATAAAACCAGGACTTTGAGGAAGCAAGAGGAGATAGAATGCAAAGTAGAAAGATTGGCTGTTGGCAGGAGAAGACCTTTGGTTGAGTGTGATAGGAGAGAAGCAGACCATTGATAGGTATAGTCATGGACAAGGTGGTAGGTGAGGATGCAGGATGTTGAGTGACTTCCTGTCTGATGGATTCTTTTTTTCTCAAACAGAAAGGAGGGTCATTTGTTGAGAGAAGTGGCAGAATGGTAAGTAAGGAATTTTAGAAAAATGGTGGCGTTTTGGAGGTAGAAGGTACCTATGGACTCAGAGACAGTTCCCCAGGATGAGTTGTGGTTCAGAAGATGAATTTGTGATGCTTGAATACTGCCTACCTTTGTGATTTTCTCTAGTAGCTCTCAGCAGCTTGGGTATAATTGCTGAGTTTCATCACTTGTTTGACCTAGGACTGGGATTTCATTGAACAGGTGTGGCTAAAGAAATAAGCTATGGTTGAGAAGAATATTGATAAGAGAGAGACTGAAGGGTCAGATCATAGAGTCAAATCTGGGTGTACTGGACTGACAAGAGTTGAGATTTTGCATGTGAAGGACAATATAACAAGGAATTTGGGATTAATTGGTAAGAATGGCCAGAGTGATGGATCATAGAATTCAGCTTGAGTAGAAATGAAGATTGTGGGATTGCAATCAAGGAACTTGAGTCTGCAGCATTGAACATGTGTGTTAAAGTAACCTGGATAATAACAGAGCTTAAAATGCTGAGGAAGCCAGTGAGTCAGGCATCCAATTTTTATTTAATAAGGATTCACTGAGAAGTCTTCAGATGGGAGATGACAATGATGAAGCAGGTTAGAGGGTCTCATAGGTGGCACACACCTCAAAATGGAAGGTGTTTCCTCTGAAGGTAGAGAAATGGCAGACTGGACGTGGATAAAATGATGGTCCACCTCCTGACCCTCATGTAGCTGGCATGTTGACGAATGAGCAGACTCCACTGGGGAGGGCTGTAGGAGAGGTGGTGCCATCTATGGAGAACCTTGTTTCAGCTAAAGTGGGAGTTAGATGGGGAGTTCCTGTGAGAAGATAGTTTGGAAGGCCACAGGATTTTTGAGGAAATAAGATGTGAATGAATGGGTCAGGAGAGAGGAAACAGGATGAGAGGAAAAGGGAAGAGGAATGGTTTGCATTTACGGCAGTGACTGCAGATGATGGTGATGTAAAGAAGGGCAGGATATGCTGGTTGCAAAGTCTGAGACTTGGATATAAATTTAAGATACCAGTTCAGGCCCTGGGAGAGCTGGAGCCTGATGAAGTCATCTGTTGCAGACAGCATGGCTGGAAGGGACTCCTGACGGAACACTTCAGCTCACACATCTTAGTGACACAGGCTTAGTAGCATCATTTTTATTTCTAATAATAACAGCTACCATTTTATTTTTTTGAGTCATTACTATGGACCGACACAGAACTAGATACATTGCGTGGCTCACAAAAAACCTAACTGGTCGATGTTAACATTATTTTATGTAGGAGGCAACTGAGGCTTATATGAACTCTCACATTATGTACAAAATTTCCTGAAAAAGAATAGCTTTCTACAGGTTATTTTTTGCCACCTTCTTCTGAGAAATGTGTGAAATTGAGAAGATGTGCCCAGGAAGGCATGGCAAAGGGAACACCGTGTTAGTTTGTGAGGGCTGCCATAACAAAGTCCCACAAACTGGGTAGCTTAAACAACAGAAATTTATTGTCTCACAGTTCTGGAGGCTAGAAAGCTGAAATCAAGAAGTTGGCAGGGTTGTTTCCTTCTGAGGGCTGTAGGGGAGAATCTGTTTCATGCCTCTCTCCTAGCTTCTGGTGCTTCGCTCATGATCATTGGTGTTCCTTGGCTTGTAGATGCACAGATCTCTGTCTTCATGTTCACAGGGTGGTCTCCCTGTGTGCTGTGTCAGTTTTCCCTTTTTGATAAGGACACCAGTCATATTGAATTATTGGCTCACCCAACTCCAGTATGACCTCATCTTAACTAACTATATCTGAAACATCCTAATTTCTAAAAAAAAAAAAAAAAAAAAAAGGTCACATTCCAGGGTGCTGGGATATAGGACTTTAATGTATGAATTTTAGGGAGGACACATTTCAACCCATATTAAGACCATCCAGTGATTAACACTGAAGAAAACAAAACTCTTTAACTCTTTTGCTAAAGACTCAGTTCATTCTATAAATTTCCAATAAAAATGTTTGCATCAGGGAGTATCATGGACTCAGCTCTGAGCTCTTTTTGGATAGGAAGAGGGTTCCCAGTGGGAGTTACAGAGAGAGGTATTAATATATTTGGGATGCTATTTAAGTCCTTGAAATAATTTGAATTAAAAAATTGTGAATTTTACTCTTAAATCACTTAATACTTTAGAGCATTTACTCTTAAAACATTTAATAAAGCTGTATTTGATTTTTCTTTGGGAGATGTTGAGACATTTATTTTGAAATGGGGGAAATTATACAGAAGCTAGGAATTCTGGGAATTACGTGTGTGTTGCAAAATATTTTGGGTTTGTATACCTATGGGTTTCTTTTCTAGGAAACTTCAAACACACAAATTAGAGCAGTTTTTCCATTAGCACTAAATCTCTGAGAGGTTCCCTTTAAGCATTGTTTTATTCTTAGGTGGGAGGAATTCCTTGAAGTTCCCAGGCTGGAAGTCACTCTGTTTGCCATCGAAAATGCTTCGGGGCAACTCAGTAGCTGTTCTGGCCTAGATCAGACTGGGAGAGGCTGGTTAAATGAGACTGATGGTTGATGGGGAAGAGATAAATACATGAGATGAATATTTAATATTTCTCTTTCTTTTCTTTCTTTCTTTTTCTTTTTCTTTTTTTTTTTTTAACCAAATAGAAGGTTCAGAAAATACATTATTTCATTAAGCAGTAGAGAACAAAATTCTAAAAAGATATTGTACTACTTGGAATATTAATTTCTTAGATTCAAAGTGAAACCTGTTTTGCTTTTTGTTTAGTTCATTATTTCCACTTCAGAGTCCTTTGCTGGAGCACACAGAAAACCTCATTTCTATTGTTTCATATTCCCCAGAGGGTCTTCCCTGTTTTTCTTAGGTGAACTTGTTCACTAGCCCTTGGGTCAGGTGATCACACTTGTGCCTTGAAGTTTTCTCCTGAGCCACACCCTATGTTGGAGTGTCTCTCTGTGTGCCAGACATTTTCTCTTCTGTAATTAAAAGGTTTTTCAAAATTTCACCTCTTCCAAGGAATTTTTCTGGAGTATTGGAAAAATGTCATTCAATATGCCACCTATCAATTGTACCTTATATGGACTTAATTTGTTCCTTTGATAACTTCACTCGTTTTTTTCCCCCTTCAACCTTATAACAGATATCAAGGTATTTTTTTACATTCTTTCTTAAATTATTTACACTCTGTAGTAGTTTTCTTCAGGAATTGTATATAAGTAGGTGTTGGTTCACAACCTCAGGAGTTCCCAGAGAAATTTGAACCCCCTGGTATATACAGAGGGCAAGGAGAGACCAAAGAAAGAGGAAGACCACTCTAGATTCATAAGTGGCAGTTTTAATAAGAAAAGGAACTTACATATGAGACTTGTCTTGGGTAGCTACAAGATGAGTTGATTTCTACATCCACAAACTGGAGTTTATGTGGCGGCCTTAACGGGGTTCAGTCATGTATACAGTACAGAATGATCTCAAAAACACATTAGTCTCTCAAGGCTTTGCCCCTGAAGTAGCTCCTAATGTGGGAACAGTGGTCTGAACAAACATACATTCTAAGGAGAGAAAAGGGGGTGAGGAGTCTCCAGCTCAAGGTCATGTCCTCTCAGTGACCTCCCCCAATAATAGGAAATCCTTTTGGTCTTTTTTCTTTTTTTTGAGAGTCTATTTATAGCACCTTAATTTTTGATTAGTAAATAGGTAGAATTCTGTACCTAACTTAGCCCATTGAAGATATTTTATTGTTTTCTAACTTGTTGATGAGAAGTCTTCTTTCGGTTTGTCATTCCTTTTTAGGTAAGCTGTCTTTTCTTTCTGGTTATTTTAAGATTGATCTCTTTTGCCTTTCTGTTTCTGCAGTTCTTTATTGTCTAAGCTTGGATTTGATATTATTTTTCCTGCTTGGAACCTGGTTTGCCACCCCAACCTGAGGACTTTAGTTTGTATTCATTTCTGGACAGTTCTTATCTTTCAAATATTTCTCTCTTTATTCTGTAATATCTCTTTCAAAAAATCTTATTAAGTACATTTTGGATCTTCTCATTTGATTCTCCAAGCCTCTTTATCTTTCTTTCTTTCATAGTTTCCTTTTTTTTTCTCTCATTGCTACATTCTGGATGATTTTCTCAAATCTTTCGTAAGTTCTCTTCAACTCTTTCTAATCTACTCTTTTTTTTTTTTTTTTGCGGTACGCAGGCCTCTCACTGTTGTGGCCTCTCCCGTTGCGGAGCACAGGCTCCGGACGCGCAGGCTCAGCGGCTATGGCTCATGAGCCTAGCCGCTCCACGGCATGTGGGATCTTCCTGGACTGGGGCACAAACCCATGTCCCCTGCATTGGCAGGTGGACTCTCAACCACTGTGCCACCAGGGAAGCCCCTAATCTACTCTTTAAGTCATGCGTTGAGTTTTCAATTTCAATAACCATATATATATATATATATTTATTTCCAGAAGTTTCATTTGGTTCTTTTTCAAATCTGCCTATTTTGTGTTGTATGCTCTTCAATATTACAGTCTCTTTAATATTGTTGTATTATTTCTACCTCTTAGAGTGGTGCAGATTCTTCCAACTGTTTGGTCTGCTGACTCTCCCTCATTGTGGTTTGTTTCCTTGTGTGGTTGCTGATTGTTGACTGTGAGTGCATCCTTAGCAGGGAGACTAGTGTACTCTGGATTGTGTACTTACTAGTGTTTCTACAGAGAGGTTTTGCATTTGATTTTGTTGAGGTCCTAAAATTAGCTTGTGGGCAAATTTTCTTTGGCTTTGGGTTCCTGCACTATGCAGTTAGTACAATTCCTACTAACCCTTATATGTTTCTTGCTTAGGGTTTCAGTTTAGCCTGAGGAGATTTATTCCCCAATTATATACCTGAATAGATAGTAAACTTTCTTGCCAATTTTCTAGGTTAGTGTGAGGAATTTTTCCTGATCATTGTTTCACTGATAGGACTTGGCTTTAAACAGGGTACTCTGAAAACTGTACTCAGTGGGCATAAAAATCATAGCAGCCAAGCCCTGTATCAGGATCTGACATCCTCTTTTGCTGACATGGTGACAACTGAAGTTTACTTCTGGTTTGAGTTCCTTTTTATTTTAGGTACTTGGGAGATTTCCCTTTATTTTTATTATTTGAGCTTGGCTTTTTATTAAAAGGAAATTTTATGTTTTATCCAGCATTTCTGTTTTGTAGGGCAAGTGTCTTCCTTGTCAGCTCAGTCTGCCATGTTGCTGAAAGGTCACTTCTCATATTTCATACTTTTCCTTCTGTATTCTTTTCCTGTATCCAAATTTCTCCCATTAAAAAAGTTTTATTTATAGTAAAATATCTGCCTACAAGGAAAACTCTAGGCCCAGGTGATTGCTCAGGAGAGCTTTACCAGGTATTCAAGGAAAAATAATCACAATTCTACAAAACCACTTCATGAAAAAAAAAAAAAGAAAAGGGAGCACTTTCCTTGAGGCTAGCATAACCCTGGTACCAATATCTGATAAGGCTAATACAAGAAAGAAAAATTATAGGTCAACTTCCCTCGTAAATCTAGATGCAAAAATGAATATTAAAAAACCCATTCAGCAATGTATAAAGAGGGACATATGTAATGACCAGGTTGTTTTAATCCTAAGGCTAAGAAGATTAGTTTAACACTAGAAAATAAATAGTAAAGGAGAAAAATAATATGATCATCTCAGTAGATGCATTCAATATAATTATATATCTATTCATCATCAAAGAAGGAAACAAACAACTCTTAGAAAACTAGGAATATACAATAACTCCTTTAATCTAAAAGAAAAAAAAAACCTCTTCAGAAAACACTAAAGTTATCATCATGTTTGATGGTTAAACTAAAATTTTTCCCATTGAAATTGCAACCAAGATAAAGATGGCAATAAAGGAAGTTTAACTCTAGTGTATCCATACCAATGACTCAGTTTTTATTTCCAGTGTTATTTCTTTCTTCTTTTTTTTTTTTAATAAACTTATTTATTTATTTATTTATTTTTGGCTGTGTTGGGTCTTTGTTTCTGTGCGAGGGCTTTCTCTAGTTGTGGCACGCGGGGGCCACTTCATCGCGGTGCGCGGGCCTCTCACTGTCGCGGCCTCTCCCGTTGCGGAGCACAGGCTCCAGACGCGCAGGCTCAGTGTTGTGGCTCATGGGCCCAGTCGCTCCGCGGCATGTGGGATCTTCCCAGACCAGGGCTCGAACCCGTGTCCCTTGCATTGGCAGGCAGATTCTCAACCACTGCACCACCAGGGAAGCCCAGTGTTATTTCTTTGTGCCCTCTCTTTCTTTATGATCGGTTTGTGTATTTCAAGGAAATGGCCTCTGGTTTTTTGATCATCTCTATTTTTTTGTTTTCTACATTATTAATTTGTGGCCCTATTTTTATTGTTTCTTAGCTTCCACTTTCCTTAGTTTTGTTCTGTTGTTCCTTTTTAACTTTGAAATTTATGTGTTTATTTTTACCTATCTTATTCATAATACAGACATTTAAGGCTTTTAACTTTAATTCATACTTTTTTTCTATTTAAAAAATTGTAAAGACTGCTTTTGTGAATGAGCTAGTTTGGTCAATTATTATTTTCTGAATATTTTGAGTGTGTTTGAAAAACAGTATTCTCTGCTTATTGGATATGTGATTCTTTATATATAATTTAGATAAGTTTGTTAATTGTATTGTTTAGAGAGGCAGTATAACATGGTGGTTAAGAACATAGGTTCTGGGGTAGACTGCCTGGGTTTCAAGCCTGGCTCTGCTACTTATTAGCTCTGTGAACTTGGGCATAACCTCTCTATGTTCAGTTTCTTCATCTGTAAAATATGCATAATAATAGTACCCTTTCTTAGAATTATTTTCAGGGTTAAATTAATTAATATGTAAAGTGTTTATAATAGTGCCTGGCACATATTAAGTGCTACAGAATATGTCTAAGATCCTGTTGTTCAAATCTATACTTCTAATTATTTTTATTGGCTTGCCCTATACATTTGTGATAGAGATATATGGAAATCACACACTATCATCTGTTTTTTTCTCCTTGTACTTTGGCCGGTCTTTACTCTCTTTGTTGTAACGCTGTAATGTTGTGTGCATATAAAATTATTTACCTGGTGGATTTATCCATTTTGTTATTACATAGTAGTATCCTTCTTAATCCAGGACCTCTACCTGATCTAGTTGCCTCTGTGGAGATTAGAAAAAGCCACATCCTGTGGGTCAGGTAGCTTGGCGGAAGGCCAACTCAGCAGGTTGTTCAGAGTGGTTTGGAGATGTCTAGGCCAAACAGCATCAGGATTGGCCAAAACCTGGAAGGCTGTCTTTCACTGGTTTTCCAGTGGAGGGTACCGCTAAGCCTCAGGGTGCAGTGCTAGGGGAAGGCTCTAGAACTCATCCTTGGCCACTGTGAGACCATCATGTGCTGCTTGGACATTCCTGTATGAGGCTGGGAAACCTAGAGTGAAAAGTCTCAAGTGTCACCTTATCAGCTGGCCAAGGAGATCACAGCTGCTCTGTAAACCATGTCTGGGGTTCAGGAATGGGCTGAGGACTGGCAGGCCAGGGCAGCCATACCTGATGAGAATCACAGGAGACTGGGAACCCCATTCTTCTCTCTGGGGCTGGTGAGGTTCCAGAGAGATGGGAATAGGAGCAAAGGGGCTCCCCGTGAGTAGAGCAGAGGAGAACCAAATTTCTTATCTCCTGTGCAGCACTCAGAAAACCTGGGCTCTTCTAGAAAATCACACCCATAGGATGGACAGAAAATGCTCACAAATGGAGTTTTGGCAGTGGAAGTCAGTAAGCGTGGATGGCTGGGGAGGTGGAGCTGGAGAGATGCTTTAAGCTGAGAGTTTTACAGGACATCATGGTGAAATTCTGGGAGAAGAGAGAGTTGTTAAAGGCTGTAACCAGTTCAGTTTCTTACTATTGCCCTATGAACATTCTCCAGTCACACTGAGAAACACTGATGTTTCCTGTGCATACCTTTACTTACCTTGTGTCTTTACTGATGCCTTTTCACAGCCCCAGAGAGATATTAGGTCAAAAAAGGACACAGGTTTTGAGTCAGATGGACCTGGATTTGAAACTGTTCTCTCCTAGTCGTGGGGCCTTGGGCAATTTACCTAACATATTTCTCCCTTAATTTTATCTCAGAAAAAAAGGGAGGGGTTATAATATCTACCTCTGCAATTGTTGTGGGCATTAAATGAAGTAATTGATATAAAGTGCCTAGACATAGCAGGTGACCAATAAACATGAATTCCTTTCCACTTTTCTGTCTTTCTCTATCTTTTTCTCTACCAACATTCTAAATGGTCAAGTCAGTCAATTTTACACACACACACACACACACACACACACACACACACACACACACACTTATTCAACATGTTTTGCTCTAACTTCAAAATACAGCCTGGACCTGTCCATTTCTCTCTGTCGCCACTACTGTCAACTGTTACCAGCATCTCTCTTACCTTTGTAATAGCTTTCCACCTGGTCTCCGTGCTGTCAGTCTTGCCTCCATCCACACAAAAGCCATGGTAGTCTTTTTAACAATGGAAGTAAATCACATTTCAACAGCTTCCTACTGATTTTAAGTAAAATGTAAATTCCTTCTGGTAAATTCCTTCACCTAGGAAGCCCTATGTGATCTGCCACCTGAGTACCTCTCTGTGCACTCTTTTTCAATTTCTTTCTTACGAATGCTCTGTCATGCTCAGCCCATTCTCATTTCAAGGCCTTTACACTTCCTATTCTTTCTGCCAAGAATATTTTCTTTCCTTTTAAGTAAATTTATTTATTTATTTTTGGCTGCGTTGGGTCTTCGTTGCTGCATGCGGGCTTTCTCTAGCTGTGGTGAGCGGCGGCTACTCTTCGTTGCGGTGCGCATGCTTTTCATTTGCAGTGGCTTCTCTTGGTGCAGAGCACGGGCTCTAGGCATGTGGGCTTCAGTAGTTGTGGCTCGTGGGCTCTAGAGTGCAGGCTCAGTAGTTGTGGACACGGGCTTAGTTGCTCCGCGGCATGTGGGATCTTCCCGGACCAGGGCTTGAACCTGTGTACCCTGAATTGGCAGGTGGATTCTTAACCACTGCGCCACCAGGGAAGTCCCTGCCAAGAATATTTTTAATTCTCAGCTCAAATGCTAAAACTTCAGAGAGATTTTTATTGACTACATTACCCGAAGTTGCCTCCTCTTGCCTGAAATTGCTCTCCATCAGACTACCCTATTTCAATTTATTCAAAAACAATTGCCATTGTCTAAACTTATTTATATATGTATAAATCTGTATGCATGTTTACTATTTTCTTCTTTGAAAGTTTGTTTCATCTGTCTTGATCACGGATGTGTTTCTTGACTCCTTAAAATAGTATCAGGTGTATGGGAAAATGCCACAATATATTTGCTTAATGCATAAATGAATGAATTAATATCATTTCCTTCATGAAGCCTTTTCAGACTACTCCCACCAAAGGTAATTCTTTCTTCGTTTGAGTCTTTATTATATATCATTTGCATTTCTCACTATATTTATCACAAATCCTGTATTTTGGTTATTTGTGGATGTTATCCTGTATCCTCTGCTAGACCATAGAGTGCTGGAGGGTAGAACTGGAGGGCAAGCATTCATAAATATTGGTTGAATTGATGAATCAATTACAAACAATAAAATCATCCTTATTTAAAATACTGATAGAAGAGGCAGTCCTGAAAATGGCTCTAGGCTGTCTCACTACCACTTCTCAATATTCTTTGACAACTGTGGCATTTGGACTGTAATTAGGCTTGTTGGAAGATATATAGTTCACCCTTGAATAACTGTGGGGGTTAATCCACTTATAATTTACAGTTAGCCCTGGCCTTCATTATCTACAGTTCCTCTTCATCCCCGGATTCAGCCAACCATGGGCAGTGTAGTACTGTAGTATTTACTATTGAAAAATATCAGCGGATAAGTGGACTTGCACAGTTCAAACCAGCATTGTTCAAGGGTCAACTATATACATAGTCTAGGAATGTTCTACACATGCCTCTGCCTTTTCTCAGACCTATTAGGTTGGTACAACTCATTCATTCTTTATTCACTGATACACAGCATTTCAAGCAAACCACCAGTTTATGGCTTTATTTCCTGTTATTATTTTAATTTTATAGCTGTTCTGCTTTTGAAGCCAGTGGGTTATGGTTTCCATACTTGACGACATGATTTAAAAAACTTTTCCATTGTCTTCCTCCTCCTTCTCCTTTTCTTTTTTTTTTTTTTTTTTTTTTTGCGGTACGCGGGCCTCTCACTGTTGTGACCCCTCCCGTTGTGGAGCACAGGCTCCGGACGCGCAGGCTCAGCAGCCATGGCTCACGGGCCCAGCCACTCCGCGGCGTGTGGGATCTTCCCGGACCAGGGCACGAACCCGTGTCCCCTGCATAGGCAGGCAGACTCTCAACCACTGTGCCACCAGGGAAGCCCTCCTTTTTCTTTTTCTCCTCCTCTTCCTGTTACTTCCCCCTGACTTATTCTTTTTCCCTCCTGCCTTCATCATCTTACTCCTTCTCCTTTTTTAAAAATTAATTTTTGACTCAACAGTTAGAGAACCAACATTTGTTAGGCATTTTCATATGTTATTTATGAAGTAGCTGTTATTTCTGTCATTGTGTAAGTGAAGATCAGAGAGGTTAAAGAGCTTGTTTAAGACGTCCTCAAGTAGTGGGGGAGGGATTCAAATCCAGGTATTTCTACTTCCAAAATCAGGACTGTAGACTAACCCAAAAGTGTTCCTTGAAAGTGTGTTAATAGGCAAAACAGAACAGAAACATTTGTGAAGGCCATGGTTGGAGGTTTAAGAGTGCAAATTACATCTATTCCTGACAGGCTACAGCTCTATTGGAAGAAAAATGCATACATTTAAACATAGCTTGACCAGAGCCTGTTTTTTGTACTGTCTATGATTATAAACACTTGAGAGTGTTGTCCTTTCCCCTTATTTCCTTCTTGCCATATGAACACATTTTCACTGTTTTAAAGTAGCAGAAATGTGAGTATGCTGTACAGACAAGGAGAATTGTGGAGGGAGCAGGTCTATGGCTGTTGAACTTTGATTCCCTCTCTGCCTTTCCTGGGATGTTCCTTGAATATTAAGACCAGAGCGTTATAATGCATTTGTTAGTCTATTAGACTCTATACTGACCAAAAAATGAAGGGTCATAAGGAGAGAAAGTCCTTTTGGATCTGTTCTACATATATTTAGAAAGATTTAAGAGAAATAATACACTTCAAAAGAGATGATTTTAGCAGCTGTCCTTCAAGATGATGATGGCACCATTTTTTTTGGTGAAGAGCAAAACTGGAAACTGCTTTAATTTCAAATGCTTCAGTATTATTTTAACCTAAATTTAAATCGACTAATTTATGAACTTTTAAAGGCATAGAATATGATTTATTCATCTTTACATCTCTATCCTTTATTTTAATACATAACAGTATAGTAGGAATTCAATACATGTTTTTGAATGAACAGATGAAATACCATTGTTTAGTGCCCTTGATATTGATATATAACCTTGTAGTATTGTCCCATGATTTTGTTAGCATGAAACATTTTCTGTTACATGTCATGGACAATAGGATGGTGTTATGAATTTGGAAGATCTTAAATATTACAACTAATAAAACACAGAAGAGTAAACTGATAGTGAATGTATTGAGTCAAGTCATTATTAACACCTATTGTCATTGTACCATAATAATGAGAAAGTAACAAATAATAGAATTCCAACTGATATTCAGAACAGATAATTTTTCTTTTCTTTAAAGCCACCTAGTTAGTGAACAGAGTTACAGTTGGGGGTGTTATATTGTCAATTTCCTCAGTTCCTGGTGGGGATAGGATATAGACTAAATGTGAGGAAATGCTCGTTCAGATGGTGACCCAGAGCAGGGTATTTCTTATGCACAGCTAGGATACCAAGTCCTGTAAATAGTCCAGGAAACAAACCAAGTCCAAACACTCAGCAAGTCTAAGGATCAACTAGTTTAGTCCAGATTCCAAAACATCAAGTTGGAGTATTCCAACGGCTGACTCAAGTCCAAAAGCCTCAAAGGTAATGCACAGTGGAACTTGGTGTGAGAGAAGTTGAGAAGTCATTCTAGAGCAGTTGAACCCCTCTAGTTTGTTAGTGGGGGACATGGGCTTGTAGGGATACAGTGACAGTTCCCTAAATGGAAGACTGGACTCATGACTTGGAGGTAGAGTCACTGTCTGACAATAATACACTTATTCATTGAATCATTAAATGTTTTTGAGTGCCTATTCTGTGCCTTATACAATACTTAGTGCTTAGAATGCAATAAATGAGTCAGACAAGATCCTTTCTCTTACAGAGCTTATAATGTTTGGAAGATCATGCTATAAGAATAAGAATTATAATAATATAATATAATAACATTATATTATAATAATATATTGTAATTATATTACAATATATTATTATATAATATACAATTACAATATAATATATTGTAATTATATTATTTAATTATAATATAATTACATTATAACATCGTATAATAGGATGTGGGAAATCCAGATTTTGTGGCAGTAATACTCATGGCTAATGCTTACTGAATAGTTACTGTGCATCCAGTACTGTTCTTAGTGCTTTACATGCGTTAACAGATTTAATCCTCACAAAATAACTATATTGTTTATATTTCGTGTATGAGGAAACAGAGGCCCAGAGAAGTGATGTCTTCCTGCCCTGGGCCTCATAACTAGTAAATGGTAGATCTGAGATTTGAAATCCACGATTCATCTCCAGGATCCAAGCTCCTAGTCCATATACTCTCCTACCTCCCCGTGGCCTATTAATTTTTCCAGTCTTCAGTGGAAGGTGGTGGGACTGGGACAAGGAACCAGGAGACGTTCCCCCAATCTGGAGCATTGCAGTTAGACTTGGCTGAAGGGGTGGAGATATAGCTGGGGAGAAAGGCTGATGGTACAGGGCAGAGGGCAGAGGGGAAGCATGTTCAAGACTCAAAGGCGAAAAGGAGATGGTGAAATTGGAGAGCAGTCAGTCAGTCAATGTGAGTGGTAGAGCTGTTTTTGTTGGCTGATGTGTGAGCTTCCACATGAAGTTAGTAGGTTCATGGGGAGAGACTTTTGACTGTAGACACATAAAAACTAAAGAAAAACATGACCAGGAGAGTAAGATGGTCAAATGAAGTCTTAGGAGAGAGATACTTGACTATTAATAAGATCATAAGTCTTACATAACTAATCTTAAAAATGCTAAATTTAAGTTTTAGCATGAGAGAAAAAATAGTGATAAATATGAAGGCATGTCTTAAAACAATATCCACCTTTACAAGTGACTGTGTACAAAGGATAATTTCCTGGCCTGGTACCCTATTTAAACAGGCTCATAATAGGTGTTTCAGTTTTACCAGTTTTAGGGGACCAGAAGAACTTCCATGTAGAATACTCTGTGTGATTTGTACTCTAGGAAATAAAGAGGGGAAGAGTATTTTAGAACAATGATTTCCTTTTTCTAGGGGAAGACTTAACACTCTACCCTGCATTTCAATTCTGTTTGGAAAGGAATAACTGACGTTATTATTATTATTATTTTTTTTGCGGTATGCGGGCCTCTCACTGTTGTGGCCTCCCCCGTTGCGGAGCACAGGCTCCGGACGCGCAGGCTCCGGACGCGCAGGCTCAGCGGCCATGGCTCACGGGCCCAGCCGCTCCGCGGCATATGGGATCCTCCCAGACCGGGGCACGAACCCGTATCCCCTGCATCGGCAGGCGGACTCTCAACCACTTGCGCCACCAGGGAGGCCCCGTTATTATTTTTTTGAAGGGGGTTTCCATGAGCAGTTTTATATGTCTCTGCACTTTAAAACAAATTATTGTTTTTTTTTTTTTATAATGAAGTTCTAGTTTCACTAGGAAAGATTTGCAGATGTTATGTAGGACTTTATTTACAGATGGCTGAGCACACATGGCATTTTTGAGCACACATCTTCTGGGTACCTGTAACTTGTGTTAAGGTGCTCATATTTAACTTGGACACTGTGGTTATTAAAGCAAAGTGAATGAAATTTGTGCTTGTTTTTTTTGGGTTAATCCTGAAACTTTAGTTCCCATAGTCATGGTTCCTAGTAAATAAGAAAACTGGGGAAACTAGAAGTTGTATCAGTCTGTCATTCACTAATCAGAGGAGAAGCAAATTTTACCCCTCCTAGTGATGAAGTCAGGCAGAGAGATTAACAGGACAGGACAGATGGATTTCAGCAGAATTGACCGTAGCATAAGATAGGTAATTAAATGAATTCATTTTGACACTAGTTCTGATAATAAAAGTGTCAACAATAACTTAAAGGAAAAACACCCCAAGAACCTGAATTGAAAGCTTTTAGTGTAGAAGAGATTTGATGTTGGTTAAGACCACAAGATCCCAGTTGTTTTAATACTAGGGATGTTTATGCAAAACTTTTTAAGACTTTTACAGTGGTTTTTGTTTTTCCACCTGTTATTGTCCACCTCTTTCTTGTCTTCCTCAAATGATGGAAGTTTCTTCTTTGGTTAACTTATTTATCCCTTTATTTATGCTTAAAGCTGTTATAGCCCAAAGGTTAAGGAACAGGGCTAGGGGCATGAGAAGAACAGAGGAGATCTGTCCTCTGGGGAGGTTATCTAGAAAAGGGTAGCATTGAGACTGGAAGTACCTAGGCCCCCAAACCCAGGGACACTGGTAAATTGATCATGCCTGGAGCGATTCCATTTTCTGCAACAAAATGTGAGGGAGAGCTGATGCCAGACGTGGTATCAGAAACCTGAGAACTAGTACGAGACAGCTAGAAACAGGCCGACAACCACAGAGATGAACTTAGGCCTGGGGGAAAATTCCAAGGGTGAAGTGTGAAGTCAAGAGTTGGCTGGAATTACAGAGACACAAAGGCAATTCCCAAAATGAGGATTTAGCTGCTGAAAGGATCCATTTGAGGGAGGATCAGAACAATCTAGCTGAACGTAGAGACACAAAAAAGATTTTGTATAAAATGATACCCTTTACTGTTGCTCTCTCCTCCCCTGGCTGAAATCTGGCTCTTTATATTAATTAACTTTTGGAACAAGCTAGTGGTTGCTCTTCAAGGAACTTTATAGTATCTCTTCCTAAATGCTCAATAAAAATAAAGAGCAACATCACATTTTAATGCAGGCTCTGTCTTCTATTATATATTGTAGAAGAAAAGGAAAGGAACTTACATTTCATAAAAATAAATACTCTGCCAAGTGCTCACATGCATTGTCTCATTGAACTCTCACAATTTTGGCTTGATGTAGGTTCTTTGTGTACACATTTTACAGATGAGAAGGGTAAGGCTATGAGAGATTACTTAATTCACCTGGTCACCTGTTCTCTCTGTTGGACAATTAGTCATGCTCTAAGTTTTATGTGCTGTAATGTTTGTAACATTTTTTATTTTATAATTCAAAGTTCTAATGATATGACAGTCTCACACAATTGAGGAATACCTGAACAAAAATGTGTATGCAAGTCGTTTATTCAGGTCAGGAAGAGAAAATGTATTCTAGGACCCAGGAGCTGGATGCTAACCCTGTGATGGGGTCCATGAGAAAAGGTCCAGCCAGTTTCCTAAATGGAAAACAAATGTATATCATTAAGAATGGCTCACAACTCTTAACTTCTTGAAACAGCTGGTGGAATCCCATAAAATGAATTCAAGAAAGATAAGTATAGGGCTTCCCTGGTAGTGCAGTGGTTGAGGGTCTGCCTGCCGAATCAGGGGACACGGGTTCGTGCCCCGGTCCGGGAAGATCCCACATGCCACGGAGCGGCTGGGCCCGTGAGCCATGGCCGCTGAGCCTGCGCGTCCGGAGCCTGTGCTCTGCAACGGGAGAGGCCACAACAGTGAGAGGCCTGCGTACCGCAAAAAAAAAAAAAAAAAAAAAGAAAGGTAAGTATATATGAACATATATACCGTATATATAATGTGTTAGTGGACATTTTGAGATGAGAAACCTACATTTTCTACTTTGCATGGTGAAGTGGAGAATGAGGGAGAATAAAAGTGTACATGTAATGTTTCAACATTACAAATAAAGATTTTAATAATAAACTCATAGATGATGGATCCACAACCAGTATTTCTGTAAGAAGTTAGGGCTGTTATGGTTAATATTTCAAGATGGTGTTTTTAAAGGAACTCCCACAGTTTGTGTAGAATTATTATCTGATGCCATTTCTAGAAAGAGTTGGAATGTTGTTTTCATCCTTATTAATGTTTGCTGTGCTCGTATTTCAAGATGGTGTTTTTAAAGGAACTGTCACAGTTTGTATAGAATTATTATCTGATGCCATTTCTAGAAAGAGTTGCAATGTTGTTTTCATCCTTATTAATGTTTGCTGTGCTCTTCATGTTTGTCTTATGGATTTTCTTTTGAATATCACTCTCTCAGGCAGTCTTCAAAAATTATCCCTTTTATCATATTTCCTGACTGATGGATCTAATAGTAATATCAAAGCAGATAGTGTAAATATACACTTAGGAGAACTTCACCCCTGTGATGGGATCAGCTTTTTCCTGTTCCCATTCATGAAGGTCCTGCTATACTTATTGCTGACAGCCTCCAATGTTCTTAACATGTGTGAAGCACATGACATGAGAGCTCAGATATATCTGAATAGGGTCTGTATAAAAAGAGAAATTATTGGATATAAGGGAATTTAATCACAGTATTTAGTTTTAATGAGAACAAATTGAGCAACAACATTAAATGTTTTTAAGCCTACAGTGGTATTTAGACTTGTCAGTCATGGTGTGTGCTTCATTTCCAGGCCTTTCTTAGTGCATCTTCCCCATTCATAGTCACTGCTTGAAGGTAGCCCTCTGCAGCCTCATTTTATTCCACTCACCCTCTCATCTTGCTGCACCACAGCTGATTGGACCAGGGAGGGTGACCTGGTCCAGCGGCAGCAAGTTCATGGATTGTGGTGCGGCATGGTGGCAAATGATAATGTGACTAGTCAGATTCTCTCTTGGGAATTTAAACTGGGAAAAATGGACAGAATTAAGTATGTAATTAAGAAGTATAATTAAGAACTAAATATACAGTAGTCATTAATAAACTCAAAAGATAGAGAAGTCATAAAGTAGACAGTCCTGAAGGGGGATAGTGACTACTAGTCTGTGAGTGTCATGTAAACTGAAGTTGCAAGGAAACTGTGCTAGAATATTTTTAAAGACATATGCAGGAGGGAGGGAGTCAGGGGAGGAAAAGCAACTTCACAAAAGAAAATAAGATTGGACATAGGTAAAAAAGAGAATAAATACTGAAACATGATGTAATTAAAATAGGTGAGTGTTAATGATATTAGTAATAGCTGATATTACCAAGTGCTTGCTAAATACTGGCACTATTCTAAGCATTTTACATCTTTTGTTTCATTTAATCTTCTCAACAAACGCTTTGAGGTAAGTACTACCAGTTTCCTTATTACAGATGAGGAATCTTATTCACCAAGACAGGAAACAAGCATGGAGAAGGTGAGAAAATATGTCTAAATTCACAGGTGTAGCAGAGAGGCAACTAGGATTGGGATCTAAGCAGTGAAACTCCAGAGCTTTCCTGCAGTAGGGTGGTGAAAGGGTGGTCTCTGGACCAGCAACATCAGCATCACCTGGGGATTCAGTAGAAATGCAAATTCTTGGGCCCTACTTCAGAAACCCTGCAGGTGGGACACAGCAATCTGTGTTCTTAACAGCCCTCCAGGCAATTCTGAGTCTTTCTAAAGTTTGAGAACCTCTGAGGCGGAGTGAAGGCTCACAGTCTCCTACTGTTTTCAGTTCTTCCCATCTCGGCACATCGTAAAAAGCTCCTTCTCTTTCTGTGGTTTGGATTGTTCAGTTACTCCTGGGGTCCTATGCACCGGTATCCTTATATAAGATATCTATATCTATATCTATATATCTATATATCCTGTTATATAAGATAGCTTGAGCTATTTTGTTACTTGTAATTAGAAGATATAATTAAACACTTCAGACACGTAGAATATGTTTGCTTTAATGGGGCTTATTAAATCTAGGGAGGGTTCTATTTCTGGAAGCATAGTGGGCTAGGATACTCAGACCAATGCTCCCACTGAAAACAGCTAAAAAACCTGGGATGAACACATATATAATTTAAAAAGCATCAGAAAGCTAAAAAATAGGAAGGAATTACCTGGCTAAAATCTTAGAGGAAAATGAGAACCAGAAAGGTAAATGGAACACTGAAGCCACTTCTGCTTGAGGACATGGGCAGGGATTATTCTAGGTTGCAAAACCTGGTCACTTTGAGCCCAGCGCCCACCTGTGGTAGGGAGTCTAAGGGGAAACCTCTCTGCAGAGAGAGGCTGAGATCCCAAGGCTAACACCTCAGGATAAGGGTGAGCCAGAGGTCAAGATTCCCTGCCCTCCCACCTTTAGTGCTGAGTAGAAGATGGCACAAAAATCAAACCAAAATGAAATAAATCATTGAGAAGTTACAGCCAAACCCTTATGCTCTCAAGGTTGTACTGCTTAAATACACCTCACCTAGGAATTTTCAAGAATGCTAGGTGTGGATTTGGTTTAAGGTGGTCCTGAACTGGTTGTGCCCTGTGTGTACCTAGTAGAAGCAAATGAAGCTCCTAGGCTCCCAGGAATTCCCAGAAATATTGGGTTGGCCAAAAAGTTCATTTGTTTTTTTTTCTGTAAGATGTTGTGGAAAACCCGAACGAACTTTTGGCCAACCCGATAGTTCCATGAGTGAAATGGGAAAATCACAGTAAAATTTAATCAAGCACTCATGGAAGCCAAGGACCCAAGGATAAGAACAAGCAGGAACAACCAGCTGCCAAAACAGACACACAAGAATGTAAGGCTTTCGAATTGTCAGAATATAAGACACAGTCCTATCTTTAAAGCAGTAAGATGAACTTGAAAATATTTTAAGGAAATAGGAAACTGCAATCCTAGCAGATTTGAGGGGAAAAAATAGAATTTAGAGAAAAGAATGGTAAAAAGAAAATTAAACCAAGGGACTGATAACAAAGGATTAAACTACACTATTTTATACTCTGAATAACCTTCTATATTTTTGATAAGAGTAGATTTTGTGAGATCTTATATTTTATGTGGTTAACTTTTGATTTAAATTTATTTGAAATTAATGAATAAATGAAATTTTTAATGTTTAAATTCTAACTCGTCAATACATAAAGATAATTCGAAGGGCATTAAACTTACATTAAATCTGTATTTCAGTTTCTACATTCAACTGAAGTATAGATAATGATATAGATGTATGAGTGACCTCTCCAATGCATTAAACAATGGCCTAAATTGGTCTTAATTATCTGAATATATCATGAACACTTGTGGATTTTGAGACCAAATATTTAAGTTAAATGGTGTCAGCCTCCATTTTATTTAACAACTTGGGTATAAATAACTTTGTAAGAAAGGCAGATATGACTATAGGGTCAGTATATAAGCATGCAAGTGGAAAGTTTCTAGGTTCCACTAGCATGCAAGTGATTCAGCAGTTAACACAATCTGTGTTCCCCAGAGAATAATTTCAAGTTCCAGGACTGGTAAAACTTATAATTGAGGCTTAGTGTATGGAAAGGATAGAACCACCGTTTTCTAACTGTGAATACATGTATCTACAAATGTTGGATTTGTAATATCCAATTCATCCCTAGAGATGCTAATTATTCTTTAATAATGTGGTAATGAGGTGAAACATACTGTGTGCCAGCAGGCGTAATAGATCATGTTTCATATCACTCATTTAAATCAGAGCATTAATTTTCATTACAAGCATTCATTACAATTTCCATTACAAGCATTAATTTTCATTACAAGAGTCAGTGATAGAAACGGAGGCAAACTATGGGGAAAATAAAGTGTAGCAAGTACAAACAATACGCCACACAATAATTGGCTCTTAAAATCCTCATCTCATTTACTTGCAGCCAGACTTGTTGAAAGATGGCTATCAGAAGAAAAACAAAAATCCCCTCTGTGGTGCAATAGTAATGTTAGTAGCTCTTAGCAAGGAAAAAACAGAAAGTTCAAGTTAAATGCCATAAAAGATAATTCTTTTGAATGCAACATGAAGCCAGTGGGGAGGGGGACCATAGTTTCCACTTTGGCATTATTATTCCTCAAGTTTCATTTACTGAACACCCGTCCTGTCAAGATATAAAGGAAGAAGCAGACTTTGTCCAGAAAGCTTACAATATGTATAACCCAGAGCCAGGGATGAATCTCATAGGTGAGAGTAAGTTGGCGTCTTACATTTAATGAATGTTTTGATTTGTATTCCGTCTTTCTCCTCCTCTGTCTACCTCAGTCACAGATTAGAAGAGAGGCTGGAAAAAGTAAGACCTTTCAGAGGAGATGGCTGATTTCTTTTTTTGACAGGAAAGCACATGTAGAAATGAGTAGATGAAAGTGGCTTAGTCCACTGTCACGACCTCTGAGAAGAGAAAAAGCAGGAAAGTAGGTAGGTCAATGCTGAGAATGGTGGGATCAAGAGTGCATCATTCTTAGGCTGTATCTGCCGCTTGAATGAATGAGTAAAAGTAAAGGATTTTGGTTTTAGTTCTATAAGTTGACGCAAAATTTAGTATATCTAAGTCTTTTAAGAAATTAGGACATTAATCATATACTCTCAAGGTGAAAATAGCCAGTATGGTTTAATGAAAAAAGCATAGGCTCTGGAATCAGAAGGACATGAAGACATGAATTAACCTATTTTCTCATAGAAAAGATGAAAGGAGATATAATTTGTAAACTATCTGGCACATAGCAGGTTATAATCCTAAAAGGATTAGAAAAGGATTTGTTTCTATATTATATGACAATTGTATGAACTAGGATAATTTTTTTTTTTTTTTGCAGATCCAAGTATCTATTCTTTTTTGATTCTTTCCCATTTAGGTTGTTACAGAGTAGGATAATCTTACATATTTGATTCTTGAGGGAAATTTTTACATAATGCTTCCTATGATATCATTGTGTCTAAGAACACCCTGTCCAAATACTTTGGGAATGAGGAGAATTTTTGCATTGAACTATAGGAATTTATAATATGTGCTAGATGAAAGGATATCATAACTGAAGAGAAACCTTTACCCTATCCTGGAAATAGAAAAGTAGCAAGGTAAAGAAGAGGAGGCTTGGTTAAGGAATGTGTACGAGCAGCTGTATTAGTTAGCTTTTGCTGTGTGACAAATTATCCCCAAACTTAGTGATTTTTAAACAGCAATCATTTACTAAAGTTCACAGTTCTATGGGCCAACAATTTTGGCTGAACTCAGCTGGGTAGTTCTTCTGGTCTTGGCTGGCTTCATTGATGTATCTTCGATAAGCTGCTTAGTCAGCTAGGGCCTGGCTCCTCTAGGATGATCTCAGCTGGGATGGTTTGCTCTGCTTCTTGTGGTCTTCCATCGTCCCGGATGCTAGCTTAGGGTTCATCCAAGGGAATGAGGGGCTCCAGGAGACTGAGGGGAAGCGTGCAAAGGCTCTTAAAGTCTGCTGTTTGAACTGGCACACCATTACTTCTACCATATTCTATTGGCCAAAAGCAGTAACAAAGCCAGTCTAGATGAGGGGTGGGGGAAATAGACACGGCCTCCTGGTGGGAGGTACAGTCACATTGCAGAGGACATGCATGTAGATAGTTGTGGCCATTTTTGCAAACTGCTACAGCAGGGAAGTGAGTTCTAGTAGATTTTATGATGAGAACAAAAGATCTTGAGAAGGAACTATAAGAGACTGATTTCACCAAACCCAACAATTTTCCCAACAGTGGTGGTTAGAAAGGCCTAGAAGGGTACTCTGGTGATGGGAACTCTGTTTGGGAAGAATACTGAAGAGAGGTGCAAACGGGGATTTAAATTTATTCAGAGAGAATATATGTTTAGGTTGTTCTATAGATAAAAGAAATTAACTTTAGAGAGAAAAGAAATTATTCATGTTAAACTTTAAGTTAGATAAAATGTTGAAGTCAGTGGTTGGGTAATTGCAGTATAGAGAAAGTCAGGTGGAGTGTATCAGTGTTAAAAAAGAAGAGAAAGGGAACACAGAAAAAAAAATCCAGATCCTATCCAAAAATATAAATATGACATACAGCTATCTATGATTTTTTTTCCTGTAGAAATGTGGTGCTTTTTTTTTTTATAAGGCAATAAGTTCCATTTTAGGATACCCAGATGCAAACAGGAATTTCTGAGAAATATGATCTTTTTACCCTTGTAAACAGGATGAGTGAGGGTGGAGGGAGATGAAGTTGTGTCTCTTCAGCCCTACAAACTGCCTCTAGTTCTGGCAGTGGGGGAATACCCTTTTTCAGAATTTATACCAGACTGTTTAAGGCAATAGAATCACGCCACACCCAGCCCAGCGCAGGCCATCTTATTAGCTCTTGCCTCTATCTTGGTGCCTGTGGCAGTTTTATATTATTAGGGACAAGAGCTGGATCCTGGGCTATTCCTGACAAACAGGGTTAAATAGAAATTTAAGGGACAGAGAGAACAGGGCCACATTATAGCATTATTATACAAATCTCACTTTGGATATAAGATGAACTGCCGTATTTGAGAATTCTGACTCCTGGGCACCATGGTCCACAGGCTAACACAGTTCAGGTTCTCTGCAGAGAAGAGAAGCAGTCAGCAAGGTTTGGCAGATAATCACAGGTGCTTCTTCACCCTGACCAGGTAGGGTAGGTGTCCAGGCTGGGGCTTCCATCAAGGTGCCAGAGCAGCTAATTTTAGATTTTTTTTGAGTGAAACCTCATAAACTTCTGTCTGCTAATTCATATTCTTTGGGACACTGCTGATGAAGCTTATGACTGCAGTTCTGAGTTGAATTCCAAGCTCTTGGGACTTTCCAAGAAGTGAGATCAAACTGGCCAGGGCCTCCAACAGGCTATGTAGATCTTTCTCAGTGACATTCCACCCAAACATTGGCCTTTCTGAGCATGGGTGTTTTGTGCTGCTTGTGCTTGAAGGTGTGTGTAAATGGATGAAATTTATTTGTGACACAGCCTCTGTGGTTCTCTTGCCAACTTGAAATTAAACTTTTGAAAAGTAACATAACCACAGTATAGAAAGTTTGGAAGATAATGAAAATATAAAGTTTAGAAATTGCTACATTCTGGTATAGCCATTGTCTTTTCTGATATATTTAGGTAGAGCCTTTACACATATGATTTTTTTATCAATATAATTGTGACTGAGACATAAGTATCAGGTGTCTTAAGCACTTCCTCATGTTTTCACGTAGATGCTACATAGTCTTCAGAGCTAATTTCATTGAAAGAATGTAAAAAAATGTAATCAGTCTTTTACGGGGGATTTGTAGGTCACTTCTGTTTTTTCTTTTTTATAAACAAAGGTGCTTACAGACTTCCTTCTAGATTTTTGATTATTTGCCTGGCAAAGATTCCCAAAGCAGAACCTCTGTGACAAAGAGAAGTCACATCTTTATGACTCGACACATATTGCCCCATTGCTATTCCCGTCTATAGGCCTTTATAAATTCTGTTCTCGGTATTTATCTTCTACTCGGGCATCTTGTGTACTAAGAAACATAACAACAGACCAAAAGCAATGATGCCTCTGTTAGTGACTCTCCCCAGATAGTCTCTGTTTACCCTGACTCCTTTGCTTTGTACTCAGTTTCTACTTTGGTTTGGATTAAAAACAACAACAGCAACAATAACAAAACTCAAAAAACAAAAAACCTTCCTTCTTATCTTTTGGAAATGTGGCTTTTGCTTAATTTCTTTAGTTCAGCATCTCTTGGGGTCCACGGACACTTGTATTCAAGCCCCTGTTCTCAGAGACCCCACTCAGATCCTGTTCATCATTGAGGGTGCAGTATGAGAAGGGGTTTGGGTAGTCTGTGGGAATGCACATGTGTAGAAGCCTCTCTGAATCATGCAAAGACTTGGAAATTATCATCCGTCTTAACACTTCAATGATTTTATAGGTGATTTTGCTATATTTTTATTTGTCACACTGATTTTCACTTTTTGACTTGTTATTTAATTACTAAACAGGTATTTATTAGCATTTTATATGGTATATATGTTTTTCAGATTATTTGGCTTACTATTTATTAGAGAAAAATTATTTTAACTGACTGGTTAGACTTAGTCCCCGAGACTTATAATAATTTTTGGCAAATACATTGAAGTCAGTTCAGTTGAGTTCCTTCATTACAAAAGCTCTGCATTTAGAACTGTTTCGTTATGTTCTAGGCACTGTGCCAGAAATTGTTGTTATAAATAGAGATAATACCTCACCTTCAGTAGCCCTGATCTAGCTGGGCAGGTGAATAAAGCTATAATATGATGCATTAAGTGCTCAATCAGAATTATATTTTTAATAAGTACTATGGGGATACAGCTGCAAGAGTAATTAATTTTCTCATGGGGAGAGTAGAAGTTACCAAAAAAGAAATAATGCATGAGAAGTGTGAAGGACTTGAAGACAGATTAGGAAGTGAGAGTGGAGAGGTCATTCCAGACAGAAAGACTGACACAAACAAATCAGTGATACATCAGATGTCTGGTTTGAGGAACAATAAATAATCTGGAGTGGTACAGAATAAGGTAAGTGGAGGTGCTGGAGTTGAGGCTGCCTCACTAGGCAATGGATAAATCATTGCAGGCCTTGTGTAATAGGCTAAAGACTTTCAGTTTGGTTTTGTGGGTAATGAGGAAGAGTCATCAAATGGTTTTGAGTTGAAGGTTGATTTGACTAGATTTATCCTTTAGAAGATAACGATCAAAACTGTAGGAAAGCCTAAGAGGCAGGAAACATAGTAAGGAGGTAACCACTGAGATATTTAGGTGACAGTGGAAATGGAGACATGAGAACAGATCCACAAGAAGCTTCATCATCAGTATTGATAAGAACTGTTAACCACTGGATATGGGAAATAAGGAAGGTATAAAGATGATGCTAGAGTTCTTAGTTTGGGCCGTTGTTCTCATTTTGGGCCACTGAGTATCTAGATAGTGGTATGTTCATCAATATCAGAAATTCAGGAGGAGAAATACATTTTGGACATGGGAAGTAGAAAACAAGTTTGTTTTTGGACATTGCAGTGGCCACTATTGGTTGCCTAGTCAACTTTAATTTCCTATCTCCTTTCTTAAGAGATGACCTTTCCAGTACTTGTGTTCTAAGGATATATCATGGTTAGTCTAAGCCAGGAGTTCTCAGACAGTGGTGATTTTGCCTCCCAGGGGATATTTGGCAATGTCTGAAGACATTTTTGGTTGTCAAGAGTGGCAAATTCTATTGGCATGTAGTGGGTAGAGGCCATGGATGCTGCTGAACATTCTACAATGCATAGAATAGCCCCCTACAGGAAAGAATGATCTGGCCCTAAATGTCAGTAGATCCAAGGTTGAGAAACCCTGTTCTAAACTAAGTATGGTACTCTCATTCCATTTGCCAGTGATTGGTTTAGAAATAAACATGGATCTCTTTCAATGGGACTTCTGTAATGTTTTTCTCTTAGGGAAGTGAAACCCTTCATTTATGGATGATGTTATGTTTGAATATTACACCTAGAATTGTTGCATTCATCTTGCCATCAGCTTGAGGATAAAGCCAATGCAGAGGAGGGCAGGGCCAAAAAAAAAAAAAAAAAAGAAGGGCAGAGAAAAGGATTCAGAGCCTTGATGTATATCTCAGCAGTGCCTGTAGCCTGCTCTACCTCATGGGGCTGTAAATTTGCTTATGGTCTAAGATACAATGAGTAGAAGTTTCCTACTACTTGTAAGCTAAAGCATCCTGATACTGCCATGTTGAGTTGCTTGTGGATGATTCAGAATGGTAGTGTTAAAATGTGATATTAGAGTTAGGGAAAAGGTTAAGCCTGGAGTTAGAGCTGTGAAAGATTTCATATAAGGGTGATAGGCACAGTCATGGAGCTGATAATCTAATCCAAGCAGGGTTTGGAGAGCAAGAAGGAAAGCCAAGGGTAGAATCTTAAATTGTGAGTCTGAGAAGAGGAAGATTTAGGAAAAGAGTCAGGAAAGCTAAGTGCCAAACCTAATGAGAGATACAGTGTTATAGAGACAACTTGCCATTTTCTGAAAAGTTGTGCTTTTTGTTCCATACTGTGGAAGAATCACTGGGATGCAGATGCTCAGCCAGAAACTACATTTCCCAGACCCCTCTAACCTCAAGAAAGTGTAATGGGAGAGAATTTGTTATTCACAGTTTGGGGGAGTTTTGAGTGCATATCCCAGGCAGGTGAGAAAAAAGGCTATGGAGTGGAAGAGAAACACTGATAAAAGAAATGGAAGATGTGATTGATAGCTTTGGAAGAGATGTGAAAAGTTGCCTGTGAGTTCACTTGAAGAAGGAGTGTATACCTTTGGAAGAGATGTGAAAAGTTGCCTGTGAGTTCACTTGAAGAAGGAGTGTATACCTTTGGAGAAGAAGCATCACTAACAGTAGTTGGTCTACTGCAGGAGAGAAAGTGGGAAGAATGGATACAATGTAAATCAAAGGGAGGACAATTGAGGGGGTTCTTGGCTAAAGTCATCGGTTTTTTTTTTTTTTTTTTTCCTGACAGTTGTCCACTGGGAATGAGGAGGGCAGAAGCAGGCAGTCTAGTGCTTGAAGTGAGTGATAAAGATTTGGAATAACTACTTGTAGGCAGTGGAAAACGGAGCGGAGGAGAAATAAGTTAATGGACTGTTGAGCAGCTGAAGTTGAATCTAATAAATCTGTGATGGATCCAGTTAGCATATTTATGTGATTCCCCTTGGCAATGCTCAGTGACTCTTGAAAGGAAACAGTTGTTTTAATCCAGACTTGGAGATTGGAAGGAGGGGTAGAATGGAAGGTAAAATGGCAAAGTCATGATTGTAAATGCTGGTAGGAAAGTTGCTGGTATTATTGAGCATCAATCACATTGTCAGTAGAAACACATTCAGATTAATTCTGATTCTTAGGGTATTAAAGAACACAGTGGGAATTATGAATGGTTAGAATGCATCATTAGGCATCAAGTGATCTCTCAGGGATGAGGTTTGGGGGGTGGTGGTAGGGCTTGAACATTTATTTAAAATGAGAACAGGATAAAGTGTAATTGAAGGCAACAGATCATGTCTTGGATGTCCTGTTTCACAAATTAATAACATTTTAAAATAGAAATGGATTTACCCAAATTCACCGACTTTGTAGATAAAGAATATGAGCTTCAGAGATGCCAAGGGCAGATGCCCAAGGTCAGGTAGCTTTTAATGACTAAACTGAGATTATAACCTGGATATCTTTGTTTTCAGCTGAATATGCTCTTCCGAGAGCAGTTCTGGAGTAGATAAAAGAAAGATACTTTTCTTCAGTATCTTTCAGATTCTTCAGTTGAACAAATATTCCAAACGCCTCAGTTGCTCTGCAGAATTGTTTTGAAAACATTTCTCTACCATACTGTAGAAGTTCTAGAAGGCTAGTCACATCTCTAGAGGCTGGCTCCCATGGTCTGGGAAGGGCAAGCTTTGCAGGGAATCTGGATGAAAGCCAGGTGAGGCATTTGCTTAGGAGTCAAGTAACAGGGTGGCAAAAAGTCACTGGAGGGAAACAAAAAGGGATTTGATGTAACTAATTGATTAGGAATGTAGCCTGAAGCATGCGAATTGGGGGAGACCTTCACAGTCCACTGGCTAAGTATGTGCTTTCTAATCAAGAGGTTAGTGTTCATGTGAGTCCTGTTTCTCTTTTGAAAGGGGCTTATTCATTGGAGAAGTTATTGGGAACATGTGTTTATTAGGCTGGGCTGGTGAAAGCCTTAACATTGTTGAAAGAGATCAGCTGTGTTCCTCAACCTCTGCTGTACCCTCCAGTAATTGACAAGCTTGTAGGAACTGGATGGAGAGAGAAGGTGTTTTTTTCCCTGCAGGTTTTATTGACTGTTCTATATGTTGAAATGTAATACTGTAAAGTTTGGGTTTGTTTTTTAAAGTGATCCAACTCACGGCTCAGAGCATATGGTTTACTAAGTGATCAGCCATTAGTATTTCCTGTTTATATTTATTATTAGGTCTAGTTTATTTTCATATTTAAATTCTTTGTAAACTCTAGTTTTCTTTTTAGAGTTGTTTATGAACCTTTAAAAGGTCTCTTTTGTGTATTTAATAATTGGAGAGCTGAGCTGTCTTTCTGCATTTTAATTAGATAGTTTGTTTTTAGGGGCCATATGCTTTCTTCACTATTTCGGTGGAATGTCCATTGTTGTCATTGAATTTTCCCACATTTGGGCAAGTGAGGAACATGCCCTTGAGGAGGTGATTAACTTTCAGTATCAGTAATAATTGTATATGTTTTTCTCTCTGTTTCTCCCTCCCTCCCTCCCCCTCTCTCTCTCTCTCCCTTTTTTCCCTCCTTGCCTCAGCTCCTTCCTTTCTTCCCTCCTTCCTCACTCAATGAACATAGCCATACTATAAAGTGGAGTAAATACAAGTAAATACAAATCTCTTTTTAAACAATTACATTCTCATAGCTTCCTTTTTCTCTGATTAAAAAAATCTCACTAAGGATGAAGCTCATTTCATTAGGTCTCTGCTGGGGGTAAATAGTTTTGAAAGCTTGGTAAAATAAATAAGATTATTTTGAGAGTGGGAAAAATACATAAGCTTTTAGCATCCACAAATACTTCACTTATTTTAGGATGACAGTATGATTACATCAAAATGCTTAATATAAATGGCACATCTTCTGGTTGCTTATTTAGGATGCTTGCTTTTCTTTTATCTTGTTCCTGGTGGAATACTCACTTTTTGTAAGACTTTACAGATTTTATTTCAGTAATTTCTGTTTTCATTTGGTGAACCCCACTTTGTTGTATTATTGTTTATTGTCAAAAATAGGGTCTGCACTGCCTTTGAAAGTATGGTTTGTGCATAGCCAGTTAAAAAATAAGTACGAGAGAGTGCAGTCATACTGCTTGTTTTACTCTTTTGACCTACCATTCAAGTGTAAATATGAAATCAGTAGGTCAATACAGGAAAATATTTATTATTATAGCCTTATTTTGCATAATTTTCAGTACTCAGGAATTCCTTTAAGTTCCAGTGCCTTTTCCCATCCCTCATTTCTACTTTTTCCCTTTGGATAGATAAGGACATAGAGAGGTGGGGATGAAGAGAAGAGTATACAGGTTGGTTTCTTGCTGTCTCCTCTCCTGCCTCTGTTCTACAACGACATCGACTCAGAGCAATTCATCTTCTGATATCTCAAAGTAGGCATTTATTGGTGGTGTTTAATAATTTACTCTCCATAATCCTATAGTTTTATTATAAAAGATTATTCAAATTCAGATGTTTGACAGTGTTAAAGTGGGATTCCAGTATACGCAATTCTGGTGCAACATGCCATTCCTTTACAGCTTATTCACGTTAGATGCAGGCAGCTCCATCAGCCTCTAATTGATTGTGATATGGCCTTGTTCAATTCTCTTGTCTTCACCCTATTTGAGGCCTGTTTGTCATGACCTTTACTACTCTTCTGGGACTGGATATATTGAGTCTTCAATATGCTTTTCTTTGACGGCGTGAGGATGGAGGATAGTAGAACTTGCAAGGGACTGGCTGGCTAAGGTGACCAATCTCTGTTTGCCTAAAGGCCAATGAAAATACATGGGCTAGAGTTTCCTTACCTATTTGGGAGAACTTTTTTTATTTTGGGGGGTTTGAGACCTTTCTCCAGTTCGTGAAGCGACAACTCTGGGTTTTGGCCATAGCCTGTTAATTCAAAGAGGTGTCAGGACTTCTATGAGACCTCTGTGTGTTTCTCTCTGAAGCATCTCCCGTCCCCTCAGAAAATCATCTTATTTTCCCTTTTATTTTTCCTTCTGCCAATCCCTCTTTACTGATGGAAGTTTAGTGGGTTGGTTTTGATAGTTCTCATTGGACAACTCAGTGGAAATTTCTGAACCTGTGAGACCCTGTGGTGGTAGGGAGGCTTTGTTCATGTGAGGGGTTTTCTATATCTTTTTCCTGGGCTGTCTACCTATCCCCTCAGCAGCTGCTTTTATTCATTTATTTTGGATTAAAAAAATAATTATAGTATAATTTACATACAGTAAAATGTACACATCTTAAGATTATGGTTTGATGAGTTTGACAGATGTTTACACTATGTAACCTTTAGGGCAATCAAAGTAGTGAACTTTTCCATTTACTCAGAATGTTCCCTTATGTTCCTTCTCTGCCAATCATCCTACCATTTTTCTCATAACTGTCATCATGGATTAGTTTTGCATATAAGTGAAGTCAAAAGAATATGTATTCATTTGTGACTGACTTCTTTCACTCAATTTAGTGTTTTTCATGATACAATTTCTTTTTGCATGTATGAATTCCTTTTTCATGACTAAGTAATATTCAATTATATGATTATACCACAATTTATTTATTCATTCTTATGTTGATGGACATTTGGGTTGCTTCTAGTTTTTTTTTTTTTTTTTTTTTGCGGTACACGGGCCTCTCACTGCTGTGGCCTCTCCCGCTGCGGAGCACAGGCTCTGGACGCGCAGGCCCAGCGGCCATGGCTTACGGGCCCAGCCACTCTGCGGCATGTGGGATCCCCCTGGACCGGGGCATGAACCCGCGTCCCCCGCATCAGCAGGCGGACTCCCAACCACTGCGCCACCAGGGAAGCCGCTTCTAGTTTTTGAGTATTATGAATATTTTTGTATAAGTCCTTTTGTGGACATATGTTTTCATTTCTCTTGAATAAGTATCTGGAAATGCATTGTTTGGTCTAGGATTGCTTAAGCTGCTTTTAAAAAATAATAATTGGAGATATTAGTGGAAAACTTGGGAATTTGTCACTACTTACTGCTCTGGTATATGTAGAATGTGGTTTAGGATGACTAAGCTACTTTCTAGAACCTTTACTTTTTCTCCTCTCTGGCAGTGTTTCCTTTTTAAAAATTTTTTTGAGTTGAAGTACAGTTGAAATACAATGTTGTGTTAGTTTCTGCTGTACAACAAAGTGATTCAGTTATACATATATCTATTCTTTTTCATATTCTTTTCCATTATGGTTTATCGCAGGATATTGAATATAGTTCCCTGTGCTATACAGTAGGACCTTGTTGTTTATCCATTCTATATATAATAGTTTGCATCTGCTAATCCCAAACTCCCAATCCTTTCCTTCCCCACCCTCCTCCCCCTTGGCAACCACAAGTCTGTTCTCCATATCTGTGAGTCTGTTTCTGTTTCATAGATATGTTCATTTGTGTTGTATTTTAGATTCCACATATAAGTGATTTCATATGGTATTTGTCTTTCTCTTTCTGATTTAGTTCACTTAGTATGATAATCTCTAGGTCCATCCATGTAGCTGAAAATGGCATTATTTCATTCTTTTTTATGACTGACTAATATTCCATTGTATATATGTACCACATTTAATTTATCCATTCATCTGTTGATGGACATTTAGGTTGTTTCCATGTCTTGGCTACTGTAAATAGTGCTGCTATGAATGTAGAATTATAGTTTTGTCTGGATATATGCCCAGGAGTGGGATTGCTGGATCATATAGCAACTCTATTTTTAGTTTTTTGAGGAACCTCCATACTATTTTCCATAGTGGCTGCACCAATTTACATTCCCATCAACAGTGTAGGAGGGTTCCCTTTTCTTCACACCCTCTCCAGCATTTATTTGTAGACTTTTTAATGAAGGCCATTCTGACTGGTGTGTGGTGGTACCTCATTGTAGTTTTGGTTTGCATTTCTCTTAATAATTAGCGATGATGAATATCTTTTCATGTGCCTATTGGCCATCTGTATGTCTTCTTTGGAGAAATGTCTACTTAGGTCTTCTGCCCATTTTTCAATTGGGCTGCTTGTCTTTTTGTTTTTCAGTTGTATGAGCTGTTTTTATACTTTGGAAATTAAGCCCTTGTCGGCTGCATCATTTGCAAATATTTTCTCTCAGTCCATAGGTTGTCTTTTCCTTTTGTTTATGGTTTCTTTTGGTGTGCAAAAGCTTATAAGTTTGGTTAGGTCCCATTTGTTTATTTTTGCTTTTATTTCTATTGCCTTGGAAGACTGACCTAAGAAAACATTGTCTGGACATGCTTCTTAAAAAGAAAGTGGCATTAAGATTGTGCCTCCTACTTTATTTGATTGCTGTGATAAATTTCTTGGTTAGTTTTAGCCTATTTTTTTTCTTTCATTTGTTAGGCTTGTGGGAAGGATGATTCTGTGATCTGGCTTCAAACTGCTAATTTTCCTTAGAAGTCCAATGTATAACAGACAAAATATTGAAAACTGCTCAACTAATTCAGAGTTCTCCTTTCCATGCATAATATATATTTCTCAAAGCAGATATATATTTTAAAAATGAATTTGACTTTATTCTGCCATCTTCCCTCAGAAGTCCAGTAAATCCATTTTGATGGCCAAATAGGGAAAATAGTTTTTCAGCACAACAAATGTAATGTGATTCAGTTTGTGGCTGATAGACTTTCTGTCCTTAAAAATCAAACACTTCATTAACATGAACAAATCCTAGGACAATTCTGAGAAAGATTCATCTTCTTCAGTGGGATGTTTTAAAATACATGGATAATTCTCTTCACTTGCAGGATTTTAAGTCATTCTATTGTGAATGTACTTGCCTTTGAAACAGCATTGCCTCTTGGATAGATGTCTGTTCTATACACTGGATGACCTTGTGCCTAGTCCTGTCTCCACTTATCAGCTATTGTTGGCAAGTGGCAATTTTTTCTGTGATTGAAATCCTCCATCAGTAAAATGCTACGTGTGTATCTCAGGGAGTCCCATGCCAATAAACACAGAGATGTCTGTAAGACATTTTGAGATATTTTTGAAGAAAAATGCCTTTGTGACAATGTTGTTATTTATCTGGCTCCAAGGAGGCCTCTTCTGGTTTTCAAATTGAAGGCCCAGAAATCATTTTCCCTAACATGAGGTTTTCCATGGAAATGCAGAAAACTGTATTTGGAAATTGAGTTTATGTGATACATATTCTTCCATGTTCTCTCTGCATGCCTGTTACTTTGTATTTAGCCTGATTTTTTCCCTATTAACATTGATTTTCCTTTTTTTTTCTTCTGTCATTTATTTCTTTGTAGGGCACTCGCTCTTTGGCCAATAAGAAATAATCCTAATTTTGTTTTAAGATGAAAATTCACATAGGCAAAGGGAGGCTGGGCTTTGTATTAAAAATGGTGTCTTGGCTCCCTTTGCCTCATCTGGGATTCTCTTGCATCTTGGCTTTCTTTGGCTTCCTTGGAAATCTGTTCTACTGCTCCGTCTGATTCCAGCAGTTGTGATGTAGCGTTGTGCAAATCTTTGCTAGCTGTAAATACCCTCTTAAAGATGTATTCAACCACAGATTTTGATCTGCAAATTATTAATGCTAAAACTATTTGAAGAAGGACACATTTCCAGATACCAAGCCAACATGAAGCTTTCATATAAATCAAATATGGCAGAACCAAATTAAAACTATTGAATTTTTCCCAGTCTCTAGGTTTGGGTCGTTGTGATGGCCTAATTTCCCATTTGTGGTTAGCAGCCGTATATCCTAAACTATGTGTCACCCCAATGCTGCATCTGCCAACATGCATAGGGAGCCCTTTTCCCTCCAGGCTTGGCTTGTTATAAGTTAAACATGGAATGAAGGAACATGCTTTTTTAACTTGCCTCTGGCAATATGAGATGACTTTGCTTTTCAATGTTTTCTCTTTCTCTTCCTCTTTTTAGTGTAATTTCACAAGTTAAAATACACTTCTTTAAATTTGAACCTATGAGGTGAATGTGTGCATGTGTGTGTGGTTGGGTGTTATATGTAAGTTTTCTTGATAACAAATTTGCCTAGGAGGCAGATAGAAAAGATATACTTTCTGAGATATCCCCTCTATCAGTTATGAGAGGAATTACGTTAAGACTAGGCTTGAAGGTAGCAAGAGAATGCCCTTTTCAGAAGCTGCTATAAACTCCAACTTGGCTTGGTTTTTTACTCTGGACTGGGAGGGTGGGAATCAGAAGAAGGCAGGTGCATGCCACACCGAATTAGAGTCTGGAGAGACTGGCAGAAGCACACCCAGGGCCCAGGGACACCGCTTGACCAAAGCACATGGTATGCTAATATTGTAAGATCAGCTGCCATGTAAAGCCTCAAAAATCCTGAACACTTCCATTGCCATTTTTCAGCTCTCCTTGGCAAGTCCTTTTCTCTCTGTGACTGAAATCCTCAGCAAAATGGTACAATATATTTTATCTGCATATCTCAGGGCACAAGGAACAAATGCTGGAGAAGAGATAAGGAAGGAAACTAACATCCATTGGGCTAACGTGCATTTTCTCTTTTAATTCTATGAGATTGTTTGTTTCTTTATACCAAATTACAGGTAATAAGGCAAAGCTCTGAGAAGTCAGGTGACTTATTGAAGGCCAAATAGCAGGTAAATGGTAGCTAGAATTCAGGCCCAAGTATTTGGATTCAGAGTGTATGTTTGGACTAATATATACTAAACCTTTCTCCCACTTGCTCACCCCCAAGTACTGATATCCAAAGTAGCAAGTCTGTCCATATTAAACATCAGCTTAGCTTGCTCTCTCCTAAAGGCCATAACCCAGTGAACTACATTAAATTAATTTTAGGCTGACGGTTTGGTAAGTTTGAAATGTATGATATTGCCTTTTATTTTGATTTTTTTGTTCTTGATAGACTTTATGGACTACTTCAAAGTTTTGGCATTTCTCTAATGCCAACAGACAGAAAGAGGACATAGCTTCATTTATGCATTTATTCAAATGCCATGATAAAATACCCAGTTCAACACATCTGTACATACATATGTAAGGCACTGTGCCCAGCCTTCTCCTCCCCTTTCTCCTTCTCCAAAAAAAAAAAAGAAAAAAGAAAAGGAAAAAGAAAAAGAGACAGTGTAAATATAAATTAATATTACATTAGAATACATGATAGTTTCTCTTTATTTTTGTGGAACATGTAAAACATGGGGAACCTAAAAGAAAAGATTTAGTATTGACAGATAAATGCACAGATCAGCTTTTTAAATAATAGATGTTTTAGCTTATGCTAGTGGTTTGGTTGGAGTTATGCATATTGTTTAAATTAGTCCCATAGCCTAGAGGGGGCTTTTGCAGGAAGCCATTGTAATTTTCATCCCTTAGGCACTGGTATTTTCATGAGCTGAAGTTAAGTGTCTCAAGGGATAATGGAATATCAGTAAAACATTTCCTGAGCTCTCTTGAGTTGTACATTGGTATGCCCAAGTCTCCTCTCAGAAGAACAGAGCTTTTGTTTCATTTTGTGAAAAAATGTTGCCCCCAGATGCAGTTCTTTTAATGGATATTAAAAAATATATTCAGAAAAAAATAGTTCAAGTAATGTAGTCAGTAAAAATATTCCATACTTAGTTTGAAGAAATCATGGGGATTTGATTATTTTTATTTGCCTTTTTATACCTATATAATAAAGCAACAAATTCAAAGTATTTGGTTAACCTAAGATTTTCTGAAATATTATGAAATAAAGCTTTATAGGCATTTTGAGATAGAGAAATAAAACCCTTTAACTACACTTGTTTTTATTAGAAATTCCCAAAGACTTGTAAGTTACTTTTATAAAATTAAAATTCACGTATAGTATTTGATATGAATAAAGCAATAAAAAGCCATCAGAAACACTGGTACCTTACTGTATATTAATGTGACTTGAAAGGCATTTATTTTATGTTCTTAGCTTCAGCAGCTGGGTGGATGGGTTTTCTGTTAGTTAACAGAATAAACAAGGGTGTGTGAAAAAAGAGTTAGCTTTTTGGGTCTTAAGTTTGAGGTGGTTTGTGGTGCCCTCTCTAGTAATCACAGAGACACTGGCAATAGCTACAGGGAGGGTTAACAGGACATTGGCATCCAGACCTCAGCATAGGTCAGGTTGCGTTTGGAAATCACCGTATTCTCACTATGACATGATAAAGCATGCCTGATTACATTAATTAGGAAGCATGTCATGTACGCTGATTACTTTGTGATTTTGTGCAACAGAAATACTGTAAATGTTCCACACCACAGAAATATTGTAAATTTTAACTCAATTATGCCACCAATTGTGGTGGCAATCTAAAGAATGATATATGACCTGGCTGTTTTCTCTACCATGTTTTTGAGTGGAGACCATTTCTGTGATTGTGGCTTTGTGATTATACTCGATGTACCTCGTGATGTTCTTTTAATATTTTCTAGGACTTTGTCCTGACTATTAGGCAGAGGCAATTTTATTTGCTATCTCTTAGCTCCTGTGGGCTCAGGAAGAGTCTCTGTTCCAGGGTCAGAGATAATCTCTGAGTTTACAGCTTGCTGGTGTAGTCTTTAATTCTATGCTTTTTCTTTTTCTTTTTTTTGGTCCCATCTCTAGGCCCTACCTGCTAAGAACTATAGAATCTGCCTGAGTCTTTCTGTTTGAGAGATCTTCAATACTTGAATATTTGTCAGATCCATATTTCCTAGAAAAATATCTGTTCTAGTTCCATTCCTCTGAGACACTGTTCTTCAGTCAGTTTTGATGGGCTCTTGCAAACAGTTTCTCCTATCATTTGTGAAACACACACACACACACACCATATCCTAGTCTCCTGATCAAAACAACAGTAAGAACAAAAATTTGCAGCTACAATGCAACAGCTCTCTCAAACTGCTACTTTAATATCATGCATTCCTTCATTGTCACATTTATTGAAAGCACATTTTAAATCTACTTGAAACTTCCACTTCCTAATCACCCCTTCCTGTATTCCTTGTCAAAAAAAAGCTACTATTCTCCAGCGGTCGCCAACAACATGCTTGCTGCCAAAGCAAACAGTGATTTGGTCAGTCTCGTTCTCCTTGCCTTTTTTGTAGGCTGTGATGCTACTGACCGTCGTCCTTTCTAACACACTGCGTTTTGTGCTTGGCTTTCATACCACAGCTTTATCCTGACTCCTGGAAGGAGCAGGGCTTTGTGATCGGGTAGACCTGGTGGGAACCTCAGACTTGGTGTGATCCCCATTGTGCTAACCAAAAAATGCCCCACACTTTTCCAAATGTCTTCTGCAGAGGTGATACTGCCCTGGGTTGAAGGGAAATGGGAGGTTATGGTTAGCTTTTTCCTCAGAGAGTCCTTCACATAGCACACGAGCCCTTACTCACTTATTTCTTTTGAGAGACTAGCATGGTATGTAAGGTCCAGCATCATTTATTTCTATTACCTCTGTCACAAAATGTGCACCTATTATCCTATTCACACTTTTCCAAACTTATTTTTTTCTTCACTTCCAAGCCTCTATCTTAATTAATGTGAAATTGTTGTGCTTGAGAAGCTCCTACTCAAACTTTGGAATCATGCTACTCATACCAAGACCTAACCTCCTTGACCTGTAGATATAGGAGCTGCCTCCTGTGAGCGCCCTTTACCACCTGCAGAGCATTTGTCCTACTGAAATCCACAGCCTATTTTCACTTTCATCTGTCTCAATACACTCAAGGACAGAGACTTTATCTTGTTCATGGCTAGTATACTGTCTGGCATATTGTAGTTCCTCAGTAAATATTTACTGTTATGTGAATAAAACAAAAAGAAAAGTATAATGAGATTCAGAAAACTTTTAGGTGAAAAGAGCTTATATTAACTGGTTATTAACATTGTAGAGTGAGATGGGCTATGTTAAAACTTGGAATGTGGAGGGAAATTTTAATGCTCTTATCCTGACAATGAGAGTGAGTTAACAAAGAATAAACAGACTTTGAAGTAGCATCTGCTCCCATCTGAACTTAGAAAGAATGTCTTTATAGTAAACTTATTTTTATTCAAGTAATTTTCAAAAACCCCAGTGCAAGACTGAAAAAACTATAAAGTTGAAATCAGAAACATGAAGGATTGTGATTATTCAGAAAGATTTAAAAAGATCAGAGTTGGGAAAGGAAGAAGAGTTAGGGTCCCTCATAACAAGAGTAAGTTAAAAAAAATAAGCAATGAGCTATACCTCTTTAATGCAGAGATTTAAATGGATTTTGAGAATTATTTTTCATAGTTTCTGAACCCCATATCTTTATCATTGAGGATATTAAAAAAAATGAACCCTTAATTTAAAACTTAGCTTTAAAAAAAAAAAAAACTTAGCTTTTTCTCAGCACTTTTTACAATAGCCAAGACATGGAAGAAACCTAAATGTCCATTGACAGGTGAATGGATAAAGAAGATGTGGTACATGTATACAATGGAATACTACTCAGCCATAAAAAAGGATGAAATGATGCCATTTGCAGCTACATGGATGGCCCTAGAGATTATCATACTAAGCAAAGTAAGTCAGAAAGAGAAAGACAAATATCATATGATATCACTTATATATGGAACCTAAAATATGACAGAAATGAACTTATTTACAAAACAGAAACAGTCACAGACATAGAAAACAAATTTATCGTTACCAAAGGGGAAGGGTTGGGGGGAGAAATAAATAAGGAGTTTGGGATTAGCAGATACAAACTACTATATATAAAATAGATAAACAACAAGGCCCTACTGTATAGGACAGGGAAGCATATTCAATATCATGTAATAAACCATAATGGAAAAGAATATGAAAAAGTATGTATATATATGTATAAGCGAACCACTTTGTTGTACACCAGAAGCTAACACAACATTGTAAATCAACTATACTTCAATTAAAAAAAAAAAAAACCTTAGCTTTTTCTAGTTGCCAGATTATGTTCTCAAAATTCTATTCCATTTACTCTTATCAGCCTGTCTTCAATTCTCTGTCCAGTTACTTTATTCCAGCTATTAATAGTTGGCATAGCCGCTTTGTGTAGAAGTCTTTTTTTCCCTTAGCCCACAGATAAATATTAGATGCCACTCAACGGGCATAAGTACATCTGCTCATATTTACCTGGCCTTAATCTTCATTTTTTTGGTGCTGTTTAAGATTTTATGTGGTTCAAGAGATAAGATGCTGATTTGGTTTCCTAGTAGTGTTCTAATTTTGTCAATAAAAACTGTGCTGTAGCTAATAAACCAAATCATTGCCCAAGGATCTTAGGTAGTTTTCTTATTCTAGTAGTGAAGAAAGCTAGAAAAGATCTTTGCCTTAGAGCACTGCAGTTAACTGTTAATATATATAACCACTTGTTTGGAAACAAAAACTTAGTTAATGCTTAAAACCAGGTGAATTCATTTTTTCTTAATACTTTTTTGCTGATTTTATTCAGTAATTTTTGAACCATTAGCTGCCTAGGAGTATATTTGTCTTATGTATAAGAAAAACGGAGTACTCAGAAGGACTGAATTAGTTCATATAGCAAATTGGTTCATATATTCCAATTGAATGATGTAATTTTTAACATGTCACGAAGGTTCAGGAAAATCCTAAATAGCTGTGAACCCATATAAATCCTGAGCTTACACAGGTGATTTTGCTGTCCTTTGCTGTGGGAGATGCTTCACCCAGGTGTAGGCCAAAATGTGGTTGAAGGGTACTGATGGGTAGGTGGATTAATTGAATAAACATTTATAAAATGCCTACTGTGTTACAGGCAATGAGGGTACAGAGATGAGTAAATAGACATGAAAAAATAGCTATAATAAATACTCAAAAGCCATGCAGTGGAAGTATAGAAGTCATTTTAAATTTATTTATTTATTTTTTGCGGTACGTAGGCCTCTCACTGTTGTGGCCTCTCCCATTGCGGAGCACAGGCTCCGGACGTGCAGGCTCAGCAGCCATGGCTCACGGGCCTAGCCGCTCCGCGGCATGTGGGATCCTCCCAGACCGGGGCATGAACCCATATCCCCTGCATCGGCAGGCGGACTCTCAACCACTGTGCCACCAGGGAAGCCCAGAAGTCATTTTAGAAGGACAACTCTGAAGGTGGTATGGTGATAAAATTGCTTGGCTTTCTTGGTAAGGGGCCATCACTATGCTACTAAGAGCAATTATTTTTACTTGCATGGACCATATAACATTCATCGACTCTATAACCACAAACTGTATTCCCAATCACAGTCTTGTGGTAAGTGAGATATAGAGATGAAATGTTAATGGACTGACATAAGTCCTTCATGACTCTAAGGAAAACTGTTCAAAGTGTCCTATTAGTTATTGTTGGTGGCTAAGTACTGTCATCATTTTGAGTAGAAAATAATTTCTCCACCATGTCAGTGCTAAGGAGCTGTTTGAATTACTGATAGATGTAGCATTTAAATGTCTTGGTTCCAAAATGGCATGATGTCAGTATATAAATTTGACCCATTCAGTTCAGCATTTTCTTTGTGCATTTTCTTGGTTTTTATTTCCATTATTATGGTTTAACTAATGCTGTTATGATATCATTAAATCTCTCAAAGTGATTGTTACATGCTAAAAGACAGACATAACTGAGAATGGTTTCCACTGGGAATTTTCCCTTAGTCTGCAATCACATCACAATCCTCCCTGTGACTGCACCTCATATTAGTAATTCATGGTTGGGGCTGCAGTGACATCACCTGCCAACCACTGGTAGGTCAAGATCACCCCCTCACACTACAGCAAACCTACTATGATTATTAACAGGAATGGATTTAAAAAAAATGGGTGATCAATAGTATATTACTTTAAAGCAATTTTATAGTTATTATTAATAATACATTTATAGCAATATTTTCAGTGTCTAGAATTAAGAATATACGATCTAGTATATAAAAGGAGCCAATGTTTCATTGAAAAAGTAACCTACTAATGGCTGTGATTTCAACACCTTTTTTTAATGGTTTTTTCTAGATAAGTTCAGGTTGTCACAAGTTAGCAATTTATGTCAGTTCTAGCATGGCTCTGATAGATTTTACAATTCTTTTTTTTTTTTTTTTTTTTTAAGAATCTCTGGTGTCTCTTCCTCTTCTTATATGGATACCAATCCAATCAGATTAGGGCCCCACCCTTATGACCTTTCTTAACCTTAATTACTTCCTTAAAGGCTTATTATTATTTTTTGCGGTACGTGGGCCTCTCACTGCTGTGGCCTCTCCCGCCGCGGAGCACAGGCTCCGGACGCGCAGACCCAGTGGCCTTGGGTCATGGGCCCAGCCGCTCCACAGCATGCGGGATCCTCCCAGACCGGGGCACGAACCCGCCTCCCCTGCATCGGCAGGCGGACTCTCAACCACTGCGCCACCAGGGAAGCCCTACAATTCTTGACATAATGGTACTGTATTAGTTTCCTATTGTTGCTGTAACAAATTAACCACAAATTGAGTGGCTTAAAACAATACTTATTATGTTACAGTTCTGGAGGACAGAAGTCCAAATATCAAAGTAACAGCAGGGCTGTGTTTATTCTATAGATTCTATGGGAGAATCCATTTCCTTGCCTTTTCCAGCTTTTAGAGGCCACTTGCCCCTTGCATCACTCCAACTTTCCTTCCATAGTCATATCTCCTCCTTTGACTCTGACCTACTTGCCTCCCTCTTGTAAGAGCTCTGGGGAATACATAGGGCCTACCTGAAAAATCTAGGATAATCTCCCTATCTCTAGATCCTTAATCACGTCTGCAGAGTCCCTTTTGCCATGCAAGGTAACATATTTTCAGGTTCTGAGGATTAGGATATGGACATCTTTAGGGGACCATTATTCTCTCTATCACAGATGCCTTAAAATAAAAGTGTCTAAATCATTAAGAATTATTTTAACTAACATTTAAAATGCTGATTAATATCAGTAGACGATTGATATCAGATATTGAAACTGGAAATTTTCAAAACAGGGAATGGTGAAGCATTTTAAGAATCATTTAAGTTTTAGAGGGGGCATTTTTCAAATAATATGTGCCTCTAAGGAGATTCTTATGTACTCCACATGGGGGTTAAGGGTTTCATTCCCTTACCCTCCCCTATGTTAAGAATCACTACGTGTAATGAGAGATACTACTAATTGGAGTGTCTTGTGCAGATGAACCGTATACTGACCTCAAAAATAGTTCAGAACCAGTTAATTCAGTTTTTAGGAACTATCAGAAGATTGAGCCATTAACTGTATTTAGGTAAGTAATATCCATGTATTCCAAATGCTAATAATTTCTGACTTTAATGGTGTTAATTTACCACCACCAACGTTGTTATTTGATTTCTGTAAAACTTCTTGATAAGTAGACAGCCCCGGGGAATGTTATGATTGCCTTAATTATCCAGGATTTAGTCTTTCTTTGATAGATCCTCTTGCCATTTTTGGTTTCTCTTTCTAAAAGGAGAAAACTTTAAAAAATCGTGTTGAAAATAGTAGGGGTATTCTAACAAGTCTGAAAGTCAGCCACAGTCTCAGGCCCAAATTATGTATTTAGCTATGTCTTAACTGAATGTATGAGGGGCATTAATTTTTAAAAAGTGTTGTAATAACAGTGCCAAGATATGACTTTTGTAAGTAAAATGAAAGTAATGTCCTACATTTAGAGTAGGAATTGTTAGATTAGAACCTTAGCTTTTAGAATATTAATCAGTTTGGCAATTGTTTCCATTCTCCATTAAGATTCACTGTCTATTTCTGGAAGCAGCTAGAAATCTTTGCTTACTATTGAAGGAACAATGTATGTGTGTCTTGCATTAGAAAGAAGCGAGTATACCTTAATAGTATATGACACACTGGACTTTACAAAAAAGTCACACAGCTGAATGTCAAATAGTAGGGTTTTAAAGGTAGGAGGGGTCATAGTTGAACTTGTGGAATTTCTTTCCCATAGTTATTGGCCACAAGCTGACAGAAGCTATAGGGCCTTTGACTTACTTAGAACATTCGGTTGCCAACCCAAATATTTCAGTCTCTTAGCTGTCCAAGAAATGTACATTTTTATCTTGTTACTTCATATAATCACTGAATTCTAAAATAATAAGTTACAGAATCGTTTCAAAATATTTTCCCAAGAGAAACCCTCTTATCCCCTAAGGAGCTGCATGTTGAGTTGGTTGTATTACAAATCATCAATTTCTGACTGTTGAAATAACCTCGTAGTAACATACTAAATTTGGTGCCCTCATGCCAAAGACTCAGCTCGTGAAAACCGTGAGGAGCATTTGGGTGCCAAATTCTACTTTACAGTTCTTCGCAGGAATGTATTGAGTGTGAGGATCTTGCCTCATTGCTTAAAGTTCTCAGAAAAAGATGTGATCTCTATTTACTTTGATAAGGTCATGAAGAGGAGCATGTCCAGCATATGAAAAATAAGAATTTTCTCACCTCTTTAATCCTAGAAAACAGCTCCTTAAAGAACCAAGGTCTTGGAGTCTCCCTTTTAAATTGCAACAGTGATTTCTTCCTCTTCCGGTTTTAAAAGGTACACTTATTAGCTCCGGTGAGGGTGAAGGACTGTGTCTTGTTTCTTGTGGTATCCCGAGGTCTCGCACCCAATAAGTACTCGCTAGATATCTGTTGATTGACTAAGAGAATAGTGTTAGTGGTGTTTCCATAGTTATGTCAGCTTATTTTTAACTACATGTTAGATATCATCCAATCATCTGTTTGGTCTTTAACATTTTCAAGCTCCTTCTCTGTTAAGTATGACATTATATTATATATTATATTATATTAATTTTACAGGTTGTTTTGAAGATTAGTGATAAGCACCTAATACATAGTAGATACTTATTAAATGATAGGAAATATTATTATAAATAATTATAAATGGAATAAGTGCAACTTTAATTGTTTCATGATTATATTGTGTTGCAGATGAATTAGATCTTCAGTAAAAATTTCCATGCATCAAAATAATTGAATTAACCATATCTAATTTATGAATTGTTATACTGCTTATGAATTGTTTATGTTAAAGAGAAATTAAATGCCTACTATTGAAAATGTTAGGCCACGTATGAGACATGAATATCTGATAACATCTCTTCTATTTTTGTGGAAAATAAAGCATTTAAAAAATATATAGATATATGGCAGGACTTCCCTGGTGGCACAGTAGTTAAGAATCTGCCTGCCAATGCAGGGGACATGGGTTTGAGCCCTGGTCCGGGAAGATCCCACATGCCGTGGAGCAACTAGCCTGTGCGCCACAACTACTGAGCCTGCGCTCTAGAGCCCGTGAGCCACAGGTACTGAACTTGCGCACCTAGAGCCAGTGCTCCGCAACAAGAGAAGCCACCGCAATGAGAAGCCCAGGCACCACAGCAAAGAGTAGCCCCCGCTCACCACAACTAGAGAAAGCCCACATGCAGCAATGAAGACCCAACACAGCCAAAAATTAAAAACAACAAGAAAAAGATTTATATGGCAGCTAAGAAAGTAAACTACATTACACAAAGCAAAAGATGAGCTGGTTTCAGCACATTTAAAAATAAAACAGAACAACAACTACATGAAAACAAACAAGCACAGTAGCATAGCACATGGTGTAATACCAGTTACACAGGAAACACTTATTGTTTTCAGTTGAATTGAGTAGAATAACAACTCCTTCCTGAACAAAAATCATATACTGCAATTATGAAAATCTTGCCTGGTTAGAGTTTGGTCAGTAATTCAGAATGATTCATGTTAGTGATGAGTGCTGAAACAGAAAAAAGACAATTGGCTAAGATATAATCACTTGTGTGCTAAGAAAAAGAAATGTTCTGGAAAAGTAGCAGCCAAAATGACTGGATACATTTGTCTTCCATTTCTTGCAGATCTCCAACAACTGCAGGTTGTTCTGATGGTTCAGTGCTCTGAGGTTCTAGTTTGGTCACATATTCTTTCATTCAACAAATATTCTTTCCATAATGTCTTAGGCACTCACTTGGCACTGGGATGGTTGAGAAACAAAAAACCAGATGCAGTCCTTTCCTCCTTTGGCTAACAGTCTTGTGGAATGATAGAAATTGATAAAATAGTCAAATTAAGCAGCTGAAAATGCAACTTAGAGAGTATGGTGTAGTTGGGGGATTCAGGCAAGGCTTCCCCAAGGTAAGGAAGACAGAAATAAATGCCAAGGAGGAATAGGAGTTAACCAGAGAAAAGGGTAGAGGGAAGAACACTCTAGGGTAGGGACACAGAGGGAAGGTCCTATGGAATAAGAGTGAGCAGGTGAGTAAGAAAATAAAAGGTGTGGAGAGGATTAGGGATTGTTGGAGGAATAGGTGGAAGCCAGTCCACGCCGGGACAACAAAGTCCACGTTTAGGGATTTCAACTTTATCCTACGAGCTGTAGGAGGTCATTGGAAAGGTTTAATTGGTAGATGATATAATTAGATTTATGTCTCAGAAAAATCACTATGGCTCCCTGTGTGGAACGGATTAGAGAGAAGTTCATAGCGAATTATGAAAGAACCGTTCAGGGCTCTTTCTATAGTCTAAGTCCTCTAAGAGATAAAAGATGGTAGAGCTAGGACTAAGGTTGTGTTTGAGGGGATTTGGAAAAGTCGAAAGATTCAAGAGGTATTTAGTAGGTAAAATGGTTAGGGTTTGGTGATGGTTTAGGTAAAGGAGGAGTGAGGCTGGGGGGATGAGTAATGATAAATCCGAAGGTTTTATTGTGCAACTGGATGAATGTAGGTACTTTTCTGGAAGAGGACCAGATGGGAGGGTAGAGATAAAATGGTAAGTTTTTATTTTATATATTGAACTATATGTAACTTAAAGACATTTTAGTTAAATGTACATTTGTGAGTCACTGTTGGCGTAGGTTTTTTTTTGTTTGTTTTGTTTTGTTTTTTTTTGCGGTACGCGGGCCTCTCCCGTTGCGGAGCACAGGCTCTGGATGCGCAGGCTCAGCGGCCATGGCTCACGGGCCCAGCCGCTCCGCGGCATGTGGGATCCTCCGGGACTGGGGCACGATCCCGTGTCCCCTGCATCGGCAGGCGGACGCTCAACCACTGCGCCACCAGGGAAGCCCTGGCGTAGGTTTTACCTGGAGTCACTGGCATGGATGAGATCGGCTAGGGAAAAGTATCGATGAGATGGCCTATGAATGAGACTTTAGGAACTGCAAAATCGTTATTGGCCAGGTGAGGAAGACTGAACATGCAGCTGAGAGACCCAGAATCAATGATAAAAGAGGAGGGAGAAAATCAGGACAATGTGATGTCAGGGTCACCAAGGATAGAGAGTATTTCAAGAAAGAGGGAGCGTTGCCAAATGCTGTTGAGAGATCTTGCAAGATATGGACTGAGAAGTGCTTATTTGGTTGTGAGGAGAGCCACTGGTAACTTCACCCAGAGCTGTTTTGGTGAAGTGCTGGAGGAAGAAGCTGAATTTGGCTAAAGTTGAGGCTTCAGAGGGAGGTGAAGAAATGGTGAGCATAGACAAATACTTTGATAAATTTGCCTACAGAAGGGAAGAGGGATATAGGGTGGCAGTGGAGGAGAATGAGGGGAACAGGAGGTGCTTTTTTGGTTTAAATTGGAGAATTTGAAAGTTCAAAAGCTAATGGGAAAGAGGGGTGGCTTAGATATATACAGTAGAAAATCGAATAATCCAAAAAATAAGATTCCTACTGCGTATTTAGAATTAGTTTTTTCTCTTTGCTTATTAATCAGAATCTGATTGCTTATTTGCACCAGAAAAGCTGTCCTCTTTGTTAAATGCCTCCACTAAAATTAGCAGAACCAAGAAAACAAGGAGGAAATGCCTTTGAGGAGTAAAAATGGTGAGATAAGAAAGAAAAGGAAAGATAAATTCCTCTAAACTTGCTTTAACCTTCATAAAAACGTTTAAATATGTCTACTTTAACTTTTTTATAGTTATAAAGTAGTTTTATTATAAACACTCACCGTAGTAACTTAAGTTGATAGAAACAATGATGAATGTTTATCTGTGGAATTCAGGCAATATCTGGTCATGTAAGCTGAAAGATCCATTTTTTTTTCAATAGCCATTTTTTTTCCAGTCAGTTTTACCTTCCAGAAGGAGATGAAAAACAAATCTCTAACAGCACATGTTCTCCCAACATTTAAAGAATCAGACAAAAAAGAATGAGGTGGAAAAGTTACTTTTGATAGTTGGTACCTGCTTAGAGAGAAGGAAGTAGAGTTAAGTATAATTCTAGTTGTTTTAAAATTTCCTTATACTTCAGACATTGCTTTTCATGCCAAATTTAAAAAAAAATTGTTAAAACCTTCTTATCTTCTCCTATAGTGCCCTCTAACTAGAGGTGTAAACTTAGGTAAGTCCCTTTAATTTTGTCATCTCTAAAACAAAAAGATTGGAAGAGAAGATATCCAAGCTTCCTTCCTGATCCAGGATTCCAGGATTCAGTAAACTTTAGTCACTGCTTTTTGGCTGTCACTTGTTTTCCTCAGAATAAGTCTTCTTGGATCCTTTAGTTATCTGTCAACAAAAATAAATTCTTTATTTCTGAAATAGCCCTCTTAAAGCTCCAGATGTGTGAATTGGCACAGAAAACGGAGGGCATTTTTATCCATCGCTCACCACACTTCCTATATCAGCTGGTTTACGGAGTGTTTACAAGTCAGTGTGTTTTTTATGTTCATTTGAAAATTGAGAGAAATGGCTAAAGAGTGCACACCATATACTCCATGCTTGCAAGATAAATTTTTGGTAATCAAAGAATGATTGTGATCATTTCAAAAGTGAGTAACAATAATTATACATAGAGCATCACAAAAATAGCACTAACCCTTTTTTGTTATAACATCTGCTTACTGAAATATTGACTACTTTGCACATTTTAACTGCAGTCTTCATGATTTTGGTGTCTATTGAGTGGTTGTCTGTTTGCTTGACAGTCTTCTGGAATGCATATTACCTAAATTCAAATGATTAGATCTTTTTCTTCTAAATACAGTATCTCGAGAGTGCTTCACTGAGTAATTAAAGAAAAAGAAGGCCCAGTTTTCCTCAGACTTATAGTATAACTTGACCTCCTGCAAAATCTCAGGATTGGCCATGGAACCCAACAACCCAAAGTCCTTATGAAATTTTGTTGTACTTGTGCATTAAAAAAACCCCAACTTTTATGACTTTTAACTCAAAGCTTTCATGTACTTGAAGATGGGTTCTTTTACCACCAAACAGATCTCCTACCCCCACTTCTACCCATTACCTCATTATTTGTTATTCTCACCTCTGGGACATGTCAAATGTGTCCTCACTTTGACCTGATTCTGCGGAAATTCTTATTTATGTCTTAATTGTTTCCTGTCCTGACTGTAGCAGTTCCTCTTCCAAAATCCTTGCTCTCTAAACTTCAGAGGGGTCTTAAAATGTTATGACAAGACTACAGATTCCTGCTTTTGGAAAAAATGTGCATTTTATTGAAATAATGTCTGTTGCCCTAATGATTAAAACAAAATTTTTTTTAATACTATTTCCCTATTGACCTGCTTTGATTGTTTGGTTAGAAAATGGATGAGACTGGCATGTGGAAGGAAGAGCATATCATATCTGACAGATTCTATTGGAAACTGTATCCTGAATCATTTCAATTAGATTTTTAATGGAGAAAAATGATTATGATGGTAGATTTTTCCTTAAATTTGTGGTAGACTTCTATTCAAAGTTTACTTACCTAGCCTTAGACTGGGAGGATGAGAAAAGTATGAGAAAAAAAGTTCACATTTCTTCCATTCCAAAGACATTAAATACATAGACACAAAAGTTATAACTATAGTAGAATTTATAGTATTTTGTCTTATATATCCAAAGTATTTTTATTTATTTTTGAATTTTATTTATTTTTTTATACAGCAGGTTCTTATTAGTCATCCATTTTATACACGTCAGTGTATACATGTCAATCCCAACCTCCCAATTCATCACACCACCATTCCCACCCCTCCCCTGCCACTTTCCCCCCTTGGTGTCCATACGTTTGTTCTCTACATGTGTGTCTCAATTTCGGCCCTGCAAACTGGTTCATCTGTACCATTTTTCTAGGTTCCACATATATGCGTTAATATGTGATATTTGTTTTGCTCTTTCTGACTTACTTCACTCTGTATGACAGTCTGTAGGTCCATCCACGTCTCTATAGATGACCCAGTTTCGTCCCTTTTTATGGCTGAGTAATATTCCATTGTATATATGTACCACATCTTCTTTATCCATTCATCTGTCGATGGGCATTTAGGTTGCTTCCATGACCTGGCTATTGTAAATAGTGCTGCAATGAACATTGGGCTGCATGTGTCTTTTTAAATTATGGTTTTCTCTGGGTATATGCCCAGTGGTGGGATTACTGGACCATATGGTAATTCTATTTTAGTTTTTTAAGGAACCTCCATACTGTTATCCATAGTGGCTGTATCAACTTACATTCCCACCAACACTGCAAGAGGGTTCCCTTTTCTCCACACCCTCTCCAGCATTTGTTGCTTGTAGATTTTCTGATGATGCCCATTCTAACTGGTGTGAGGGGATACCTCATTGTAGTTTTGATTTGCATTTCTCTAATAATTAGTGATGTTGAGCAGCTTTTCATGTGCTTCTTGGCCACCTGTATGTCCGCTTTGGAGAAATGTCTATTTAGGTCTCCCACCCATTTTTGGATTGGGTTGTTTGTTTTCTTAATATTGAGCAGCATGAGCTGTTTATATATTTTGGAGATTAATCCTTTGTCCATTGATTTGTTTGCAAATATTTTTTCCCATTCTGAGGGTTGTCTTTTCATCTTGTTTATAGTTTCCTTTGCTTTGCAAAAGCTTTTAAGTTTCATTAGGTCCCATTTGTTTATTTTTGTTTTTATTTCCATTACTCTAGGAGGTGGATCATAAAAGATCTTGCTGTGATTTATGTCAAAGAGTGTTCTTCCAATGTTTTCCTCTAAGAGTTTTATAGTGTCCAGTCTTACATTTAGGTCTCAAATCCATTTTGAGTTTATTTTTGTGCATGGTGTTAGGGAGTGTTCTAATTTCATTCTTTTACATGTAGTTGTCCAGTTTTCCCAGAACCACTTACTGAAGAGACTGCCTTTTCTCCATTATATACCCTTGCCTCCTTTGTCATAGATTAGTTGACCATAGGTGCGTGGGTTTATCTCTGGGTTTTCTATCCTTTTCCATTGATCTGTATTTCTGTTTTTGTGTCAGTACCATATTGTCTTGATTACTGTAGCTTTGTAGTATAGTCTGAAGTCAGGAAGTCTGATTCCTCCAGCTCTGTTTTTTTCCATCAAGACTGCTTTGGCTATTCGGGGTCTTTTGTGTCTCCATACAAATTTTAAGAGTTTTTGTTCTAGTTCTGTAAAAAATGCCATTGGTAATTTGATAGGGATTACACTGAATCTGTAGATTGCTTTGGGTAGTATAGTCATTTTCACAGTATTGATTCTTTCAATCCAAGAACATGGTATATCTCTCCATATATTGGTATCATCTTTAAGTTCTTTCAACAGTGTCTTATAGTTTTCTGCATACAGGTCTTTTGTCTCCCTAGGTAGGTTTATTCCTAGGTATTTTATTCTTTTTGTTGCAGTGGTAAATGAGAGTGTTTCCTTAATTTCTCTTTCAGATTTTTCATCTTTAGTGTATAGGAATGTAAGAGATTTCTGTGCATTAATTTTCTATCCTGTAACTTTACCAAATTCATTGATTAGCTCTAGTAGTTTTTTGGTGGCATCTTTAGGATTCTCTATGTATAGTATCATGTCATCTGCAAACAGTGACAGTTTTACTTCTTCTTTTCCAATTTGCATTCATTTTATTTCTTTTTCTTCTCTCACTGCCATGGCTAGGACTTCCAAAACTATGTTGGATAATAGTGGCGAGAGTGGACATCCTTGTCTTGTTCCTGATCTTCGAGGAAATGCTTTCAGTTTTTCACCATTGAGAATGATGTTTGCTGTGGTTTTGTCATATATGACCCTTATTATGTTGAGGTAGGTTCCCTCTATGCCCACTCTCTGGAGAGTTTTTATCATAGATGGGTGTTGAATTTTGTCAGAAGCTTTTCCTGCATTTATTGAGATGATCATATGGTTTTTATTCTTCAATTTGTTAATATGGTGTATCACATGATTGATTTGCATATATTGAAGAATGCTTGCATCCCTGGGATAAATCCCACTTGATCAGGGTGTATGGTCCTTTTAATGTGTTGTTGGACTCTGTTTGCTAGTATTTTGTTGAGGATTTTTGCATCTATATTCATCAGTGATATTGGTCTGTAATTTTCTTCTTTGTAGTATCTTTGTCTGGTTTTGGTATCAGAGTGATGGTGCCCTCATACAAAGAGTTTGGGAATGTTCCTTCCTCTGCCGTTTTTTAGACGAGTGTGAGAAGGATAGGTGTTAGCTCTTCTCTAAATGTTTGATAGAATTCAACTGTGAAGCCATCTGGTCCTGGACTTTTGTTTTTTGGAAGATTTTAAATCACAGTTTCAACTTCATTACTTGTGATTGGTCTGTTCATATTATCTATTTCTTCCAGGTTCAGTCGGGAAAGGTTATACCTTTCTAAGAATTTGTCCATTTCTTCCAGGTTGTCCATTTTATTGGCATAGAGTTGCTTGTAGTAGTCTCTTAGTATGCTTTGTATGTCTGCGGTGTCTGTTGTAACTTCTCCTTTTTCATTTCTAATTTTATTGATTTGAGTCCTCTCCCTCATTTTCTTGATGAGTCTAGCTAATGGTTTATCAATTTTGTTTATCTTCTCAAAGAACCAGATTTTCATTTTATTGATCTTTGCTATTGTTTTCTTTGTTTCTATTTCATTTATTTCTGCTCTGATCTTTATGATTTCTTTCCTTCTGCTAACTTTGGGTTTTGTTTGTTCTTCTTTCTCTAGTTCCTTCAGGTGTAAGGTTAGATTGTTTATTTGAGATAGGCTTGTATAGCTATAAACTTCCCTCTTAGAACAGCTTTTACTGCATCCCATAGGTTTTGGGTCATCATATTTTCATTGTCATTTGTCTCTAGGTATTTTTTAATTTCCTCTTTGATTTCTTCAGCGATCTCTTGGTTATTTAGTAACTTACTGTTTAGCCTCCATGTGTTTGTGTTTTTTACGTTTTATTCCCTGTAATTCATTTCTAATCTCATATTGTTGTGGTCAGAAAAGATGCTTGATATGATTTCAATTTTATTAAATTTACTGAGGGTTGATTTGTGACCCAAGATGTGATCTATCCTGGAGAATGTTCCATGCACACTTGAGAAGAAAGTGTGATCTGTTTTTGGATGTTATGTCCTATAAATATGAATTAAATCTATCTGCTCTATTGTGTCATTTAAAGCTTCTGTTTCCTTATTTATTTTCATTTTGGATGATCTGTCCATTGGTGTAACTGAGGTGTTAAAGTCCCCCACTATTATTGTGTTACTGTCGATTTCCTCTTTTAGAGCTGTTAGCAGTTGCCTTATGTATTGAGGTGCTCCTATGTTGGGTGCATATATATTTATAATTGTTATATCTTCTTCTTGGATTGATCTTTTGATCATTACATAATGTCCTTCCTTGTCTCTTGTAACATTCTTTATTTTAAAGTCTATTTTATCTGATATGAGTATTGCTACTCCAGCTTTCTTTTGATTTCCATTTGCATGGAATATCTTTTTCCATCTGCTCACTTTCAGTCTTTATGTGTCCCTAAGTCTGAAGTGGGTCTCTTGTACACAGTATATATATGGGTCTTATTTTTGTATCCATTCAGCAAGCCTGTGTCTTTTGGTTGGAGTATTTAATCCATTCACGTTTAAGGTAGTTATCGATATGTATGTTCCTATGACCATTTTGTTAATTGTTTTGGGTTTGTTTTTGTAGGTCCTTTTCTTCTCTTGTGTTTCTCACTTAGAGAAGTTCCTTTAGCATTTGTTGTGGAGCTGGTTTGGTGGTACTGAATTCTGTTAGCTTTTGCTTGTCTGTAAAGCTTTTGATTTCTCCATCCAATCTGAATGAGATCCTTGCCGGGTTGAGTAATCTTGGTTCTGGTTCTTCCCTTTCATCACTTTAAGTATATCATGCCACTCCCTTCTGGCTTATAGAGTTTCTGCTGAGAAATCAGCTGTTAACCTTATGGGAGTTCCCTTGTATGTAATTTGTCATTTTTCCCTTGCTGCCTTAAATAATTTTTCTTTGTCTTTAATTTTTGCCAATTTCATTACTATGTGTCTTGGCATCTGTCTCCTTGGGTTTATTCTGCATGGGACTTTCTGCACTCCTGGACTTTGGTGGCTATTTCCTTTCCCATGTTAGGGAAGTTGTTGACTATAATCTCTTTAAATATTTTCACGGGTCCTTCCTCTCTCTCTTTACCTTTTGGGACCCCTATAATGTGACTGTTGTTGCTTTTAATGTCCCAGAGGTCTTTTAGGCTGTCTTCATTTCTTTTCATTCTTTTTTTTTCCTTTATTCTGTTTCACAGCAGTGAACTCCATCATTCTGTCTTCAGGTCACTTATCCGTTCTTCTGTCTCAGTTATTCTGCTATTGATTCCTTCTAGTGTATTTTTCATTTCAGTGATTGTGTTGTTCATCTCTGTTTGTTTGTCTGTTAATTCTTTTAGGTCTTTGTTAAACATTTCTTGCATCTTCTCGATCTTTGCCTCCATTCTTTTTCCGAGGTCCTGAATCATCTTCACTATCATTATTCTGAATTCTTTTTCTGGAAGGTTGCCTATCTCCCCTTCCTTTAGTTTTTTTTCTGGGCTTTTTTCTTGTTCCTTCATCTGGTACATAGCCCTTTGCCTTTTCATCTTGTCTATCTTTTTGTGAATATGGTTTTTGTTCCACAGGCTGCAGTACTTCTTCTTTTTTTTTTTTTTTTTGCGGTACGTGGGCCTCTCACTGCTGTGGCCTCTCCCGTTGTGGAGCACAGGCTCTGGACGCGCAGGCTCAGCGGCCATGGCTCACGGGCCCAGCCACTCCGTGGCATGTGGGATCTTCCCGGACCAGGGCACGAACATGTGTCCCCTGCATCAGCAGGCGGACTGTCAACCACTGCGCCATCAGGGAAGCCCTTGTAGTTCTTCTTGCTTCTCCCTCTGTCCTGTGGTGGATGAGGCTATCTAAGAGGCTTGTGCAGTTTTCCTGATGGGAGGGACTGGTGGTGGGTAGAGCTGGCTGTTGCTCTGGTGGGCAGAGCTAAGTAAAACTTTAATCCGCTTGACTGCTGCTCAGTGGGGCTCGGTTCCCTGCCTGTTGGTTGTTTGGCCTGAGGCGACCCAACACTGGAGCCTACCCGGGCTCTTTGGTGGGGCTAATGGCAGACTCTGGGAGGGCTCACACCAAGGAGTACTTCCTAGTGCTTATGCTGCCAGTGTCGTTGTCCCCACGGTGAGCCACAGCCACCCCCGTCTCTGCAGGAGACCCTCCAACACCAGCAGGTAGGTCTGTTCAGTCTCCTATGGGGTCACTGCTCCTTCCCTTGGGTCCTGATGCACACACTGCTTAGTGTGTGCCCTCCAAGAGTGTAGTCTCTGTTTCCCCCATTCCTGTCGAAGTCCTGCAGTCAAATCCTACCAGCGCTCAAAGCCTGATTATCTAGGAATTCCTCCTCCCATTGCCGGACCCCCAGGTTGGGAAGCTTGACCTGGGGCTCAGAACCCTCACTCCAGTGGGTGGACTTCTGTGGTATAAGTGTTCTCCCCTCTGTGAGTCACCCACCCAGCAGTTATGGGATTTGATTTTATTGTGATTGCGCCCCTACCATCTCATTGTGGCTTCTCCTTTGTCTTTTGGTGTGGGTTATCTTTTTTGGTGAGTTCCAGTGTCTTCCTGTTGATGATTGTTCAGCAGTTAGTTGTGCTTCTGGTGTTCTTGCAAGAGGGAGTGAGCGCAGTTCCTTCTACTCCGCCATCTTGAACCAATCTCCAGTATTTTTAAAATTAGTAATCTGACCCCTCACATACGCCTATAAAGTGGACAACTAAGAGTTTTGTACTCCCCTATTCCACAATGATCAAGTGGAGAGGCTAATGTTAAAATGTTTACTTCTGGAATAGTAAAAATATCATTGATATCTAATAACATCTAGTTAAAAATGTTAGTTTTTGTGTGTGTGAAATGAAAGTAAATATCAAATTTGATTGACGCTTCCTAACTTTAGTGAGAATTATTGTTGAGTTTTTGTCACACGCCATTATTAATAAAGAACAAAAAAGGAACATGAGTATTTTATCTTTAGCGAAACTTATTTTTGTAAAAAAATATTTAAACCTTTTGATATTTTGGTGAAATTATTCTGGGAAGGCAGGATTTTGCTGTGGCATATGTGGTATTTCTTTCTTTCTCTCCCTTTCTTTGTTTCAATCTCTGTCTCTGTCTCTTTTACCACATATGGCTAACTCTCATCCATGGAGTACAAAATTACTTCTGAAGATTTTTGTCAGCTCTGCCTTCTTCCCGAAATGCTACAGTGTTTGTACAGCCAGCTCTTTAGTTGATCTTGGTGCAGGCAAATATATGCTTTACTAATTATGACTTGGTGCCACTTTCATGATTGTGTCATGGCTCATTTTCCATGAAAAAAATTTATGGCTGAAAAAATGAAGAGCTGACTGTAGAGTGAATCTAAGCATAAACAAACTTAACATAATGATAATAATAGGTAAATTTTATTGTGAGCTTGGCACATACTAATTATCACTGTTCTAAATGCTTTCATTTATTAACTCATTTAAATGTACAGTGATTCTACAGAGTAGTTTTATTATTTGGTAGGTAAGGAAACTGGCACTAAGAGGTTAAATGCTCGGAAAGCTAAGAAGAGACAGAAATGAGTTTTGCACACTGTCTAACTTTAGAGTCCACATTCTTAAACATTTGGCTTTACCACCTCTGATAACTTGAGAGTGCTTTTCTCAGATTTACATACTATGTTTCTGAGGCCTAACAGAAGTTTCATTCAGCAGTATTTACCAAGCATCTCTCATGTACATTGGCATTGCTTCTTGCTTCATTTACCTATACAAACTGTCTTGCTTCTTAGAGCGTTTTAAAGTTACAGAGTTTGAAAATTAAATATAATCCACTACGAAGATTTGTGTTCATGTAATATTATGAATAGATATGTAAAATGATCACTGTGTTTTGGTTGTGTTTACGGTATTTGACATGGCTTAATGCAGGCAAACTGTTGAGAAGGTTGAATTAATTAGTCTTGTTATGAGAGGCCTTCCCTTCTTATTTCCTGTCTTGTAAATTTTTTTCTTAACATTTTATTGACGAAACAGTTGGGGTTTTTCCTCACTGAATGAAAATACTTAAAATTATGCATTTGACTTTGAAATAACTTTAATTTCACTAGAATTTATGATTATATCAGCAGTTAGTAAGAGGATGGATGTTTGTTTGAGCTACTTATATGTTGAAATTGTAAAATAAATAAAACAGGTTTTCTGTTAAAGTCCTTGTCCCAACTACCTAGGAACATTCAAAAACCTTGAATGATATGAAAAATGTTAACTTCAGTGTGATTGTTTCCTGTGGAAGATTACCCAGTCCTTGCAAAAATAAACAGTGGCATTTTGGTACTGAAGGATCAATGTTCAGAGTTTTTTCCACCTTCCCAATCCTCTACCCAATAGTTGCATGCAATATTATGGCTTGTATACATTCTGCATAGTTCACAAACAAGAAAAAGATTGCTTCTTAAAACATGAAGAATAAATATGGTTGAGAGCAGCAAATTAGCACATTAGCATGCACTTGCATGCAAACATGCACAAACATGTTCATGCATATGCACACATGCTTATGTACACTCGCATACACACTCATACACAGATTCAAACACATGCTCATGCACACTCAAATACATATGTACACTAACATACAAATACACGCATACATCTGCATACCCATGCCTGTGCATGCTCATATATACATTCACAAATATACACATGTGCACATAGATACTCACATATACACATACGTACTCATGCTCATATACACACATATTTGAAAGTAAGACTAGTTATGACCAAAGGGCTATTCTTGGATGACTGTGTTTTGGTATAAGGATTCAAAAACTCCTTTAAAATAAGCTTTCCAACATTATTTATAATTTATGAGAATGAGCCTTGCATTCCTGTCTTTAGTATCACTTCCTTCATATTTATGAATTTTATATCTCTTTACATTGGATTCTTTCTGCAAAGATTCTTTTATGACAGGAAGACTTCTTTTTTTCTCTTGTAGTTGAAAGATAAGAGATAACAAATTAGGTGGTACAAATCTTCCAGTTTTCTAAAAAGTAAACATCTTGAAACGTTATTATGTTCAGAAACAAGTGACAGAAAATTTCTCCTTTAGAAATATTTAAGACATGGACTTTTCTGATCTAATTTTTGGATGTAGAGAGACAGTTCTGGTTTATATTGAAATTTCCAAATAATTATAAAAATAATTAATTGAATAATTACTTAAAACCCATCAAATTATCTCTAATTTGCCTTTGTTATTGCATGTGGTATGGACTACTTATTAAATTTTTGAATGGGTTGTGATGCTTCCTACAAGATTTTCTTTTTGTGGGAATAAGCCTACAGCTGCATTTCATATTATATTTCAATCTTTGCAACTTGATCAACTGTGTGAAATTATGGAATCCTTCAAAGTACCTTCTACTTTCTCTACTTCTCAGGCATCTGAATAACATAAGAGGTTAACTGTTCCATTTTTCTTGGCAGATCAATATTTCTGTCTTTGACTGTTCATGATGCGATGGCATCCAACATGGATCTTTGGGCAACTCTTACAAGAGTCAAAAGTATTCAGAAGGGAAATAGCAACAGGCAGTACGTAATGGATTAGCTCTTTGGAATGGATAGCTATTAATTTATTCCAGACCACTTGTTCAAGGTTACTTTACCCACCCTCCTCTTTTCTGATCCGGAGCCAAAGGTTTCAGATGGTAATTACCTTTTTGTCAAATTACATTTTGACTTACCTTATGATAGCCCTTGGTATAGAATTTTTCTCCCAAAGGACATATAAGCACTGTATTAACATCTCCTTCATTCCTAACATATGTCTAAAAATAAGATAGATGCCAAGTTTATTCCTTCACAATAGTAAAAACCCCATTTTACAGACAGGGCTGGACCATAAGGCCATTTTCTGGAACATAGACTTTGGCAGTTTTCTCTAAGAATTTTAATTTTGAAATACTTTCTTTTAATAAACTTTATTAATAAGAATATTTGAGATACTCATGATTAATAAAATATGTTATCTTCTTTACTCCATTAACAATTGTATATATATACACACACACAATCATAGGTATGCACATATTTGCACACATGATTTTATATATATATATATATCACTAGAAATTCCTAGTGTGTACACACACACACACACACACACACACACACACACACACACACACACACACACACACACACACACACACACACGGTGTCAGGTATTCCTGAAATGCCTACTTTGCATCTTGTACTTGGTTGATGAACATAGGAAGACAATGTTGATGAAAAGGTGATCCTTGCCCTGGTATAGTTAACATTTCTGGAAATAATATTAAGTAGGATCTTGACATACTTCCTGATGTATGGATGTTGGGATCAGCCAGGTATGAAGTACTCCAAAAGCATTTAGATCTTGTCTATACTTATCAGATTTAGTAAACTACTTTCACTCATTAATCAATCACCACTCTGAAAGGCTTAAGATACTTTCCAAAGCAATTCAAACTCCTACCACTACCCACTAGAAACTTCAAAATGTTTGTTGTAGAATGTAGCCTGTCTTTATAGTATTATTTTTCTCCTTGGTATCAATTTTTATTTTGTATTCTGGAATTCCTTTGGCCCTATTTATCGTAAGTCTTATCTAGTGAGGAGATTGGAAGTGAGGAAATAAATTCTTGAAGAGGCAAGGCAAGCTCATCACGGAAGCTCTTTTTTAGGGATTATTGGTAATTGCAAAGTAATCTTTTGATACTTGGGTTGTAGCATTGCAAAGCACAGGAGAGTCAGACTCCTTTGAGTTTTCATCACACTCTTAAATGGAATGAAGGGGAAGACATATTTTGCAGTTAAGTTATTCAACTTAGTTTGCTTTAATCTGTCATTTTTTCCATTGATTAATAAACTCTTAGGATCTCAATAGGGGAACTGCATTATAACTGAATTTAGAAAGTTTTCCTTAATAATTGGGGCAATTTCGCACACAGAGTTTGGGAGGAGATAGACAAGTGAAACTTATTCAATATAATCAGTGACTATTTTAAGTCTAAAAGGAAAAAAATGTTTGACCTGATAAAAAGATTCAGGGGCATCACAGTAATGACTGAAAGTAAAACTCAAGTGTAAGAAAACCTGCATCAGTGTTTTACTTGTTGAGTATTTTTTTCTGATTTGACAGTGAGTACTTAAATACAGGTAGTTTTGCATGTTATATAAATGTGAACCCAAACTGCTGTGTGTAGTAAAATGAAATATTTCATCCCACAGTCTTATTTATGAACAACTTTCAGTATGTTCCTAGAGAGCGACACTCGAATAAATACTTAGTGTGTATGTGTGTGTGTATATGTATGTGTATGCGTACGACATGGGAAGACCATGAATTCTTCTCATAATTGATTAAAATTTATAAAGTACATGGAGAATAAGTTAAAGTTGAACAAAGAAATATTGGTCAGAAAATACCAAATGTATAATCTCAACAATGGTAAATTGATAAATTCCATTTTTCAAAGTTTAGCTGGGTGGTGGTTTAAGAAAAAAATATTCAGACATTTCAATATTGTTTGCTTATGGAAAACATTTGCAATTCTGTTAGCAAAGAACAGTGTCAAAAATCTAAACGTTTTTCCCTCAACATCTGCATTTGCTTATTAAAAAACACCCCACACCCCCAACCTCTCAAACAAGTTAAGTTTGTCACGAAATGTTTTTAAATGTCATGAAAGTCAGTCTCACATTTTTTGTGCATCTATGAGTTTTAGTTTATTTGCTTATTTCATTTGAGTTTTTGTTTATTTCATTTCCATGTATTCTTACATTTAGGACTTAAGATAGAATTTTGAAAAAAATGCTTAAAGAAAATAATCATTTGGGGTCTCAGTCTGAGGGACAGAGTAGATTCTCTTATATGGGCTCCACAAAGAACTACGTATGTCCCCCTCCAAGGTGCTTCATCAACTGAATTCCACACATTTACGGAGGGCCATGAATATGCCATTCTCCACATATCAGTCTACTTGAAACAGGGAAATAGGATTTTGATAGAAACATGTGAGTGTCTGTTGATATGACTTATTTTTCTCATGGATCTGATTTTTTTTTTTTTGGGGGGGGTACGCGGGCCTCTCACTGTTGTGGCCTCTCCTGTTGTGGAGCACAGGCCCCGGACATGCAGGCCCAGCGGCCATGGCCCACGGGCCCAGCTGCTCTGCGGCATGTGGGATCCTCCTGGACCAGGGCACGAACCTGTGTCCCCTGCATTGGCAGGTGGACTCCCAACCACTGCACCATCAGGGAAGCCCATGGATCTGATTTTTAAGTTAGGAGACTACAAAGAAAGAAAGGCAATGTGATCTCACTCACTCTGAAAAAAATAAATGTATATATGAACACATATGCAGATGCCTTCATTGAATTGTTTTAACTAAAAGATTGAAAGAAAATACTGAACATACTAAACTAACCTATTAGAACTTCCTTCTTGACATTATTTTTCCATACTTTTCTTTTAAATACTTGCTCGATATTTTAAGATTGCCTCAGTTAATGAGATGAAGTAGTTTCTAGGGCATTTCCTTAAGAATTATGATGTTAGAGAAAACTAGAGACACATTTAATAATGTTTACAAAGGTCATTTATTTTCAATTTAAGGTAGATCCTGTCAGAGCTCTAGAATACTCAGCTTTTGGTAACCCATCAGCTAATCTCTAGGTAGTATACAGTAGTTTCAGATAGTCACCTTTAAAAAATTTATATCTGCTTAATAGTATGTTGGTATTTTTAGGGCAAGATATAAGCGATGATAACAAGGAGTAGTTGGTGGGTCGGCTGATTGCAGCTGTGTCCTCTCAAATTATTTGGCTGATTTTTTCTCAGTCAATATCTTTCCACTGAAATATTGATTTTAGTATTATATTTGACTGAAAAACATACACTCACACGCTCAAACCAATGGAAAACACTTATAGAAGAAATTGGATCATCATAAGAGCTAGCTGACCTGGACAAATGAATCTAATTTTGACAAAAAAAAAAAAAAAGCTGTGTTGCCATATTCAGCTCCAAGAAAAATTAAAGTGATTTCTTATTTGAAATGCCTTTTAGCTTTTTCACATTCTCTGGTTATCTATGGGTTAACAACATATAATATTGAAATCTAAGAAATGAAAATTATGATCTGCTTCCCATCACAGAGCCCACTTTGTGAATTTTTAAAGGTAAATATTTAGTGCAGACATTAGGCTTTTGAAATAGTTTTTATATTTGTACATAAAGTGTAAGAATAATTGAATAATTGAGGGAAAGTATTGAAAATGTTTTTTGGCAATTTTGTTATTCACGAAATTGCTTCCTAGCTCTTAATTATCGCAGTATGAACACTTTCATGTACATACACACACATGCCTTCATTGTGCATCATGCTAAATGAGATGGGAATGAGTCCCAACTTTTTTTTAATCTAAGAGGAAATATATGGCACAAAATTATAAGATTTCCAAATTTTCAATACTGTACTTTCACAGAGATAACAATTATGAGTTTTCTCTACACAGTGTGCATGGGTACACTTTTGACATGCTTTCCTCATGAGAGCATTTTGTGATGATTTCCTCACTGCATCTGACTGAAGTGATAGCGATGACCTACACCATAAAGTGCAGGTCTGCCTTGTTTCTTCCTGCTTCCCAGAGTCTAACATGGAGCTTGGCTCTTTATATGTAGATGCTCAATTAATATTTGTGAGTGAATGAATGAATGAATCAGTGGATACTTAATTATGTAACTTTTGTTCATTTATTAAAATCGAAACTTGGGTACATGGAAACAGGGTAAAAGTTTAACTACTGAGGTTTTATTTGACTGCCTAGTTAAAATGTGAAAGTATAAGCCAGAGCAGAAACTTAGTACAGGAGAAGAGTAATTTCTATTTAATTTTACTTTTGGACACATTTTAAGCAAATCAAATCCTAATTATTCTTGTAAGATACACTACTATAGGAGGGTTTAGGTCAGTTTTGAATAAACATAAATTTAGGTAGATTAGTCTACAATAGTTTTTTAACTTGGATCTAAAAGTACCTGTATGTGGCTCTATATTCCAGTGCTGAATAACAAACAGACCCTTCTAGAGGGCTGACTCATGTGGTAGGACCAAAATCCTGGTCAGTAATTTTATAAGGGATTTTGTATATCATGGTATGATGTGCACATCTTAAATTCTGTATATATATATATAAAAGATAATTTGGAGTTTAATAGAAAAAATTTTTTACTCCTTTTCATTGTTGGGTTTGAACCATGAGTTTGCTATCATGAAAGCAGTCATAATTTTGCTATATTACATTTGATCTATCTTCAATGTATACTAACAAAATACACATACCAGAAGTAACTGCAAAGCCAGGTATAGACTCATCATGAAGAAAGGGTGAAGAAAGATGAGTGATAGAGAAGCTATAGTGGAGTTTTAGATGTTAGTTCATGTAAGCATGTTTGGCTTACATCACTTCTACATTTATGGCATCTTGTTATTCACTGCTTAAGGCACTGCATATTTTTTTTTCTGAATGACAAACTGGAATTCTAAAAAGTAAAACAGAACAGTCAAGTTTAACCTCTAACTGGGAGAGAAATAGAACCTGACAACTTGAAAATGGAAAAGGCCTTCCTTCAAATTTGAGTCTTGTTTTCTTCTCTTAAACCAGTAATTGTATAAGCTGTCTTTTTGAAGCAGTGGTTGATAAGTCTCTGACTTAAACGTTTATTCTTCTGCCTTAAATACGTGATGTTTTTCTGTAACATCTATATACTATAAAATTGAAAATCAGTGCTATAAACAAGGATGAGGGAATATTTCCCAATGTGTACTGGTTTTCACAATACAGTGAATTTTAATAGACATTTAAAGTTGGTATCTGAGAAATTACTCCCAGTCCTACCTGGGTATAGTTGAAGATGAACATCTGTTTTTATGCTTCTTTTTTTATTTAAACAATCTATTCAATAGAAGGCAAATTTGGTGCTTGGCGATATTTAATCAGTTAGCTCCTGGGGACTCACTTAGCAGCGAAGGCATCTATTTTATCTTTCCTACTCATTGTTTCTCAGGAGGTTATCTTTTAATTATATTGTTATACTTAGTATTTTTTGAATATTATTGTATAATTAGCATAATTTAGGGGTTGTGGAGGGTAAAATAATCAGGATCTTTTGAAAAAGATCTTGGTAAAAAAGAGAAAAGTGAACAATGTCATTAGTTTGACAAGAAAAACATGCTTAAAACCAATGGCAAATGCAGAAGCTTTATATCTGAGTAATTTTACATTTTTAATGATAGATGGATTACTCAGAAATACTAACTAGATAATTTGAAGCACAGTATCCTAAGAATGATCTAATTAACTTTTGAAACATTGTTCAACATGGACCATAAGGAAATTAAGTAGGATGATAAATTTGTCAAGTCCTAAGTTTGAGATTTTCTACATAAAAAGTGGGTGTGTCAGTTGTTTCCAAACTGAATAAGTTATTCTTAAGTGCCTATAGTCAACTAGGTTTCTTATAAATGGGTACTATGTTTTATCATCCATACTTCCGAGAGCTGTGCTTACACATTGAAGGTACTCCAGGAAGATAAGTGAGTGAAAGAATGTGTTTGTTCTAAATAGGAATTTGCAAATCTTCACTTTCGTTATTTAGATTATTTGCTGTGGAGGTAATTTTGGTACAGTGTTAAAAGCATCAAATCAAGCAGTTTAGTGTGCTCGGTAGCAAGTTAGTAACAATGTTATGCAAGTATTTGTTTCCTCTGACTTTGAAAATGCATGTACACTAATCCATGAAAGTTAGTATAACTGATAGTAGTGCCATTAGGCTTTATCAACCTGGTTGTCTATGAAAACAACCCTTCAGTTTTGAGACTATCGCTGTTTTCACAGATTGTCACTTCTCACATTTGGGGACCTAAGACGTGCAGATGGTTGGAAGTCCTTGCTTAAAGATTTACTGTTTTATATTGCTGAACACAATTTGGTTTGTTTATTATAATTTCAGACGCTGCTGTGTACTCCATTTCTTGGTGATAATGCTATTTTTTTAGGAATATTTTACCCATGAGACTATGTAATGAATGTACTCAGGGGTCAGAATCCAGGCAAGAATTCATGGACTAAGTTTGACATGCGGAAAAATGGGGACCGGTAGAGTGGAAAGTCTTTTGCCTTAACCAAAAAAATTCCATTTTGTTTCCCTTTTAAGAAAGGGCATCTAGCATGGTCATGGGATGGTGTCACTATCTAGTCAGACTGGAAGGTTAAGGGACCCAAAAAAATAATAAATTATAGGCAGTTACTAACTCAGATTCATCAATCCATGTGCTAAGCTGACTTTGTAAAGTGGTCAGTGATATCTCCTTCTACCACTTTAATGTTTGAAAAGCAGTCTTGTATTTGACGGATGCTTGTAATATATTTAATGGAGAGGAATTTCCCAGAATCTTATAACCATAGCTTGATCGCAGCTTTTAAATCTCTTAAACAGTGCTCATCCCCCTGTGACTTCCCAATATACATTCAATTTATTGGTTGTAGGAAAAGAGATTGAAACAGTTTATCTCTACTATGCCCATAGCAGGGTAAGTTTTAGATAACGACGTTTGTATGATAATGTCAGCTGTATCTGATTAGCAATAAAGGCACATTGGAACATAACATGGAAAACCCCGTGGTCAGTATTGGGTAACATTCTAGCAGTGAGGGTGACTCATTACCAATGCCCCAGTGTTGGGCATGAGGCATTTCAGTACATCGTGTCTTAAGATTTTAGGAATGTCAGATGTTGCTAGGGTTAGTGCCTAGAATTGGATACATCCATGGGTCTAGCTGAGGGGAAGCTAGGAGACAGAAGTAGAAGGTGGCAAGGGCTTCATCTTTGACTATCATATGGCTTGATGGCTGACTGCAGGATGTTCTTTTTTTTTTTTTTTAATATATCTTTATTGCAGGATGTTCTTGATGCTGTGGCCTGGACCTCTTTCTAGTCTACTGCTTAGACCTCCCTCTACCCGCCAGTGGAAGCTCCATGAGGGCAGGGGTTGCTGATTGTTTCTTTTTCCACCTATGTATCTTCAGTGTCTAGAATGGAGCCTGGTACATAGTAGGAGCTCAGTAAATATTTGTGAATAAATCGAATAAGAGAGTTTGCCAAGAGACGACTCTGTGCAAAGTGATTTCGTAGGTGTGACAGGAGAAATAAAGATGAATGGAAAACTCTGCTTTTCTCAGCCAGCCCAGAGCCTAGCAGGGAAGACATGTGCATGTAAGACAACACAGAATATACCTGAGGGTCCACAGTGGTGAATGAAGTCTCTGGAACTTCAGGAGGAGAACTGCAGGGCTCCCCGGGAGTAAGAGACATTCTGCTTGGTCCTCAGAGATGGGTTGGCAGCAAGAGGCAGCAGTGGAAAGGGTGCACCCAGGCTGATGGCACAGTTGGAGCAAAGACGGGTGGAAGCATCAGAGCATGATTGCAGAGCAATAAGCAGAGAGGTTGGACCCAGGGTAGGACACGTAAGAGAACAAGGTAGGAGAGAAAGCTGAAGGGGAATGCTGGGGCCAGGTGATGGAGGGCTGGCAAAGCTGTGATAAAGAAGTTCACACTTTAGGCAGTGAGGATTTTACTTAGAATTAGAGAATGTAAGGGTAAGGGTCAGTTCTCAAATCCTGAAGGTCACTAGCCACAGTTTATACCTCTTGGCATATTACACAGTTTCAGAAAATTGTTTAGATTGTTTCAGATTTAAATTCGCTAAAGCCTATGCATTTAATCTAATCATTGTACAGTGGCCCAAGAAGTAAGTCTACATCCAGATTTGAAACATAGTGAAAGAAGATTGAGAAAAGCCCGAAAATCATCGCTTTGTGTGGAGCACAGAAAGCTCTTTTGCCTCATAAAAGCTCAGGAGTTAGAAGACAATGGAACCAAGCTTAAATACTTTTAGTCCCTTGCAGCTACTATTTTTTCTCTAATATTAGTGGTTTTACCTGTGTTGTTTTCTTTGGTCCTCTTGCCACCACCAGTCCGTCTCCTGCATGTGGCTAAACCCAACCCTTTCATCAAAACTCAGATCATTTGTTATTTCTTCTGTGCTTCTCCCGAAACCTTCCTTCAGCTTACCCACATCTGAGGCAAATGGACCCACATCTGCACCTGAATGTATCCTCTCCTCATATTTCTTTCACTGCACAGTAATCATCTTTGATGTCATGATGTCAAGAATGGATCAATTAATCATTCTCTCATTCCAAGCCTTGAAGTTGATCCTTGAGGTTGATTATCTAAATTGCCCTTAAATATTTCGAATAACTGACTGAAATATCATCTTATACAAGTTTTAGTTACAGGCATACCTTGGTGATATTGTGGGTTTAGTTCCAGACCACCACAATAAAGCAAGTGACGTGAATTTTTTGGTTTCCCAGTGCATATAAAAGTTATGTTTACACTGTACTGTAGTCTATTAAGTGTGCCGTAGCATTATGACTAAAAATGTACATACCTTAATCAAAAAATACGTCATTGCTAAAAAATGCTAACCGTGGTTTGAGCCTTCAGTGAGTCAGTCTTTTTGCTGGTGGAGGGTCTTGCCTCAGTGTTGATTAGGTTGGTGGATGCTGAAGGTTGAGGGTAGCTGTGGCAATTTTTAAAAATAAGACAACAATAAAGTTTGCTGCATCAATTGACTCTTCCTTTCACTTGAACTCTTAGAGGCCCTTGTAAGGTGATTAATTGGCCTAATTTAAATATTGTGTCTCAGGGAATAGGGAGGCCTGAGGAGAGGGAGAGAGACAGGGTAACGGCCGGTCAATGGAGCAGTCAGAACACACAACATCACTGAGCCTGGTTTGTGGCACCCCAAAGCAATTACAATAGTAACATCAAAGATTACTGATCACAGATCACCATGACAAAGATAATAATAATGAAAAAGTTTGAAATATTGTGAGAATTACCAAAATGTGACACAGAGACACAAAGTGAGCAAGTGCTGTTGGGTAAATGGCATCAAAAGACTTGCTGGACGCAGGTTGCCACAGACCTTCAATTTGTAAAAAGCACAGTATCTGTGAAGTGCAATAAAGTGAAGTGCAATAAACCGAGGTATGCCTATACTAGAAAATTACTCATTATATTGTGCTGTTTATCTGTTTCTGTTACTGTTGATTTAAATTCTTTTCATTCTAAATGACATGGCTATAAGAGTTTGAAGATGACTTTCCTGTTACTAAATATTCATATGAAATGGTTTCCAGATTAAGACGTCTTGTAACCTTATAGCCCTTCTCTGGATATACTTTAATTGGTCACTTTCCTGTCCTAAAATATGTAGTGGCATACAGTCCTCCAAAGGTGAATTGGGTAGAACTGAGTGCAGTGAATTCTTACCTTCCTTGATATTATACAACATCTTTAACAACCCTAAGATTTTTAGCTTTTTTGTTAGTGATTTTACATTATTGAATGATATAAAGCTTGCAATTGGCTAAAGTCTAAATGTATTTTTCATAATAATTGAAATGGTATGTGCCCAATAACTGTGGTTTTGGATGAGTAAATGAATGGCACCAGCTAACACCATTCTGTACTTTTGAAAACATATGTATTGATAGAATGTAAAACTCATCCTAACTAAATCCCATCTTTTTTTTTTTTTTTTTTTTTCTTTTTGCGGTATGTGGGCCTCTCACTGTTGTGGCCTCTCCCGTTGCGGAGCACAGGCTCCAGATGCGCAGGCCCAGCGGCCATGGCTCACGGGCCCAGCCGCTCCGCGGCATATGGGATCCTCCCAGACCGGGGCACGAACCCGTATCCCCTGCATCGGCAGGCGGACTCTCAACCACTGCGCCACCAGGGAGGCCCTAAATCCCATCTTTAAAAACCTTCCATACACCTGAAAATAATATGATGTTTTATGTCAATTATATCTCAATTTAAAAAATAAAAACCCAAAGCAAAACCTTTCACTTGGGCTAAAATTGCCATTTCATTGGACATGAATAATTTAAGAAATTTTACCAGTTTTTCTTTTTTTTCTGAAATCAAGCTATGTTATGCAGTTCCTTCATCTATCACTACAGAAACCATGTTTTAAAAAGGAACTGCTGCTAGTTTGATATATTTTGTTTTTTATTCACATGCAGCTATATCTCTTTCTAAATATTCATGGCCATTTTAGACATTTTCTTGAATTTAAAATTAAATTTACCAGTCCATATATGCTTTTCAGTATTTGTCACTCTTCTGAAAAAAAATTTTTCCTATTTGTCATTTTCTGTTACATTTTCTTATGTCCATGAATTTTGAGATATTACATCAATCTGCACCCTTGTGTATGGTCTTTAAGAAACTAAAATGTAGTTTAGTCAGAAATTGGAGAAAAATATCTTATTTAAATTGATTGATTATTCTCTTTTTGTCTTTTCAATGATTTTGTACGTACTTCTCAGATTACAATGGCTTTAAAAAATACCTCCATATAATCATTCTTCTTAAATATTTTATTTTAAAAAATATTCTTTTGTTGTTTGGAAAGAATTGGAGAAAGAAACAATCTTATAAGAAATTGCCCCAAATATTTAAAAACAAGAGAAATCCAGAATAGATCAAGGAAGTATATTGAACCACTGATGTTTTCTCAATGGAAATACTCAATAAAACAATTCAATATTATGAACCCCAACCAAGATTCTGAAATGTAGTTTTATTTTCCTTTTACTAACAATGTATCATGCCATATAGCCTGTTAAACATATGTAGTGAAGCACAGGACAAGAAAATAAAAACTCAGAGAAGGAGCAGGAAGTAGATAAAGGAAGTAGAAAGGAAAAATGAACAATGAAGTGTGATAAAGCTGCAGCCCATTAGCCAAATGTATTTGAGTCATCAGAGATACTTTGTGGGAAGTATTGATAGAATATATGATATTTCAGTGCTTTATAGCAATATTTTTCTGGTTTTGAAGTGCTTGTGATAAACTGTAAGTGAAATGGATTGTCTATTGCCTTGAGCTGGGTAAAGATTCTTGCTCAGGTAGAGATTAGCACACTGAATTTTATATATAGATTTTTTTATATAGACATTTTCCTTTTCTAGTTCTGATTATCAGCTTTCAAACTTTTAAAAACAAACATCCTTATTGATAAAAATATTGAGTATATAACTGTAATAATATACATATTAATTTATAAACCACATGCATGTACTATTGTTCTTATAAATTATGTTAACTGAAAAACACTCCAGAAAATATAAATGTTTGAGATAATTAAATATAAGCAGAGATTTCTTGCATACAAATATTCTTATGCACCCTTTTGGGATATGTGTACCTCACTGTAGCGACCACCAATGTAAAGGATTGCATTCTCTGGCATAATTTAACTAAAGATACATACATTGAGAAGAATTCTGAGGTTAGCTTCAAGTTTCGTTTTCTCTCTTTTTAAATTTATAGTAACTGTATGTCATTAGGTATTTGATATATGTTTGATCTAAGAGAAATGAATTTTCTTATGGATAGAAAGGTAGGAAACTCATATTCTGTCAGGTATTAGTAAAAAACAAATAGTTGTAATAAACAAGCTTAAAGGTAGCGTACTGTAATCCCTACTGAGTTGCAGACAGCGGTGGGCTATTTGTTTCCCCAGAGTCGATATATGTAATTCTTGCAACCAAACCAACTTTTTAGAATGTAATTCATTTATCAGTTTTGTGAGAGTCTGGTGACAATCATATTCTGTGTATATATATGTGTGTGTATGTGTGTGTGTGTGACAAGTAAGTTTCAGCCCTGGTGTGGCTCAGCATTTTCAGCTTTTCTGAGAGCTGTGAGGCCAGTCTGATTGTATCTTATTTTCTGAGCCTAGGAAGATGCTTAGCAGCAGGTCCTGCCCGTGGTCCCCTTCTGCTTGGCCAAATTGGGGAGGGCTCAGGAAAGCCAAGGAGGAGGCTAGGCAACCGGGGAGTAGTTGAGCAGGCAGAGATGATTCTGTGGGGATGAGAGATAGTGTGTCCTGGCTTGGGATATGAAATTATTACCTGTTGATTGCTTTGCTGTATATTAAGCTTTATGTTTATTTTTCCATGTGCCAGGAAAGTAGAGCTTCAAACATATCAAAACTAGTATTCTAGCTTCTGCTTGCTTGGTCAGCGTTTTCTTATTAACCTGAAGGACTTGATAGTGTTCAGTGTAAATTAAATCAAACCCTTCCTTACACAACTGCATTAACGTACTTGATTAAGTCCATTAGAATATCTAGGAGTGCTTTCCTGCAGCCAATAAGTGTTTTAAACTAAAGGGTTAGGTTCAAAAAAAAAAAAAAAAAAACTAAGGTTAGTGTTAGAAATTAGTCTGTTGGCGAATCTGTTTCAGTGGCAAAGATTCAATGGCATATTGGTTGCCTGGCAAAAGTTAATACATCTAAAATAAATAACATTTTAACTGAAGATATGGGCTTCCTCATTTATGATTTCATAATTTTAAGAATTGGTAGTGTTTTTCTTGATGGAAAATGTCCGTGTAGTGGGCAGGAATTATCCCATTTAACAGATAATACTTCAGATTCAAGATTTTTCATTTGTTTGCTTATGAAACCAAATATGTTCCTTGTAGAAAACTTGGAGACTATAAAAGTATAGAGAACAACAAAATCAGCAAAATTCTAACAATCTCACTGTTAAAATTTGGCATATTTCATTTGTCTCCTGTCTTTCTCTCTCCTCCCTTCACTGTTCTCTCTTTCCTTTTTGTTTCAGTTGGAGAGTATATGGGATATTTATTTTGTATTGTACTCCCCCCCCCCCAACACATACATGATGAGTATTTCCAGAAGGAATTAACATTACTCCAAAACATTATTTAAAATATTACATATGGGGCTTCCCTGGTGGCGCAGTGGTTGAGAGTCCACCTGCCGATGCAGGGGACACGGGTTCGTGCCCCGGCCCGGGAAGATCCCACATGCCGCAGAGCGGCTGGGCCCGTGAGCCATGGCCGCTGAGGCTGTGCTTCCGTAGCCTGTGCTCTGCAACGGGAGAGGCCACAACAGTGAGAGGCCCATGTACCGCAAAAAAAAAAAAAAAAAAATTACATATGGATCATCACTTATTTCATTATCTTCTGTTGGACATTAAAATATTTTTTCCCCTTAAAAAAAGAGTGATTAGAAAAAATTTGGGGAAACAATCTGTTCTTGTGTTGAGACATTTTATGGGAAAAGGTAGTTCATTTTCTTTTATTCCATAGTCAATATCAAAATGAAAACTCTTTATACTGACATTTTCACAAGCTTCCTGTCATATCTAAGGCAAACATGGAAAGTGTGAAAGAGTGGGTAACAAAAAAATGCTCTTAGCAATTTGAAGTGTAAATGATGTTTCATGCTAATTTCAAAGCTCTAAATATTGGTAGGTATCTTTGTTGTTGTTGTTGTTGCCTCAGTTGACTACAACTTTGATGTCGCCTCATTTTACTACAGATTTCTGGCAAAGATGCTTATTTTTTAGGTTAAAGTTAGTCATGAACTTCCCAGGTGCCATCTCTTGGCTTTGGGGTTTTGGCAAAATCCAACTCAGGTCTGTCTAGCAGTTCACGGGACTGAATGCCCGACGATTAGAAGCTAAGTAAAATATCCCATTCTAGAAAAATAAACTACCTCAAGGACCTGTGTGTGTTTCCTTGAGTCTTTTTATTTCTAAATTAAGAACTGAAATTTAAACAAGAAGCAGCATGTTCAGTTTAGAATTAAAGCAGTCTAGACTCCTAGAAACAAGTAATTAAATTACCTTGTTGATAGTGCGGTCAAGTATGTTATTGTATTTTTATTGCTTTATAATATCTTACTTCGTCTCTTTTTTTTTATTCCAAACATATGTGAGCTAGAACTAACAGCAAGGAGGTTTTTGTTTGTTTATTTAAATCACCATAAACAACATTCTATGGGGGAACTGACAGCATATCTTTGATAGAAATGGGAGTTGATGTAAAACTTTTCTATCCTCAACTGTGTGACTTAGATGATGACAGTGATATTATCATTAACTCATGGGTCCTGAGTGCTGGGCCTTATGCTTTGGTGTGTTTTATCCTCTCAACAACCCCAATTCTAAAGATTAGGAATCTGAGGCTAAAAGAGTTTAAGTAAATTGCTCAAGGTCATGCAGCTAGTAAGTGGTTGAGCAGGATTAGAGCACAGGCTGTCTCTCCTTCAAACTCCACGTGTGTAACTGCTAGGCTTACTGACCCAGGTGAAAGAGATACTCTCTTTCTCTAGACTCCTGTGGCTTTGTTTGCACTAAACTTATCGTACACAGTCTTATTTGCACTTATTTGGTTCATTTTTTTCTTCCTACTAAATTGTAGACTTTTCAGGATCAGGAGTTGAAAAAACTGAGAATACTCAAATTGTATAACCCAATAAAATTTACCCTCTCTGCAGGGTACACAGTGCCTTCCAATAGAATGGCTTTTTGATAAGCCATGCTAATAGGTTTGAGGTGATATCTCATTGTGTTTTGATTTGCATTTCTCTGATGATTAGTGATGTTGAGCATCTTTTCATACGTCTGTTGGCCATCTGTATGTCTTCTTCAGAAAGTGTCTATTCAGATATTCTTCCCAGTTTTTAATAATTGCTTTTTTTTTTGCTATTGAGTTGTATGAGTTCTTTCTATATTTTGAATATTAGCTCCGTATCAGATATTTATTTATTTTTACCTTTGCTTTTGGTGTCAGATCCAAAAAATCATTGCCAAGAATTTCTTCTAGGAATTATGGTTTCAGGTCTTATGTTCAAGTCTTTAATCTATTTTAAGTTAGTTTTTGTATACAGTGTAAGATAGTGGTCCAGTTTCATTTTATTTGTATGTGGTTGTCCAGTTTTCTCAACGTCATTTATGGAAGAGACTCTCCCCTTTCCATTGTATATTCTTGGCTCCTTTGTTGTAAATTACTTGACCATATAAGCATAGGTTTATTTCTGGGCTCTCTGTTCCATTGATCTGTATGTCTGTTTTTATGCCAATATCATACTGTTTTATTTATTTCTTAAAAAATTTTTTTTAAAGCAAATCTTTTTTTTTTTTAAGATTTTTTTGACATGGACCATTCTTTTAAAGTCTTTATTGAATTTTTTACAATATTGCTTCTGTTTTATGTTTTGGTTTTTTGGCTGCAAGGCATGTGGGATCTTAGCTCCCTGACCAGGGATCAAACCTGCACCTCCTGCATTGGAAGGCAAAGTCTTAATTACTGGACTGCCAGGGAAGTCCCACCGTACTGTTTTAATTACTATAGCTATGTAATATGACTTGAAGTCAAGGTGTGTGATGTCTCCAGCTTTCTTCTTCTTCTTCAAGATTGCTTTGACTATTTATGGTTTTTTTGTGTATTCATACAAATTATAAGATTGTTCGTTCTATTTCAGTGAATGACACTGGGATTTTATTAGGGATTGCATTGAATCTGTAAATTACTTTGGGTAGTATGGGCATTTTAACAGTATCAATATTTCTGATGCATGAGCACAAAATATCTTTGTTTATTTTTGTCATCTCCAGTTTCTTTCATTATTACTATCTTGTAGTTTTCAATCTACAAGTCTTTCATCTCCTTGGTTAAATTTATTCCTAAGTATTTTATCTCTTTGATGCAATTGTAAATGAGATTTAAAAACAATTTCTCTTCTGATAATTTTTTATGAGTGTAAATAAGAAACACAACAGATTTTTTGCAAGTTGATTTTGTATCCTGCAACTTCACTGATCTGTTTATGAGTTCCAACAGGATTTTGATGGAGTCTTTAGGGTTTTCTGTATATAATATAATGTCATCTGCAAATAATGAAAGCTTTACTTCTTCCTTTCCAATATGGATACCTTTTATTTCCTTTTCTTGCCTAATTGCTCTGCCTGGAACTTTCTTTACTATGTTGAATAAAAGTGATGGGAGTGGGCATCCTTGTCTTGTTCCTGATTTTAGAGGAAAAGCTTTCAGCTTCTCACCATTGAGTATGATGTTAGTTGTGGACTCATCATAAATGGCCTTTATTATGTTGAGGTATGTTCCTCTATACCCGCTTTGTTGAGAGCTTTTAGTTATAAATAGCTGTTGAATTTTATCAAATGCTTTTTCTGTATCTATTGTGGTGATTTTGTGACTGTGATTATTATCCTTCATTTTGTTAATGTGGTATATCATATTGACTGATTTGCAGGTGTTGAATCATCCTTGCATCTCTAAAACAAATACCACTTGATCATGGTGTATAATCCTTTTAATGTATTGTTCAATTTGTTTTGCTAACATTTTGTTGAGATTTTTGCATCTGTGTTCAACAGAGATACTGGCCTTTAATTTTCTTTTTTGTGTCATTCTTGTCTGGCTTTGGAATCAGGGTAATGCTGGCCTTGTAAAATGTGTTTGGAAGAGTTTCCCCCTCTTCTGATTTTTGGAAGAATTTGAGAAGGATTGGTGTTTATTTTTCTTTGAATGTTTGGTAGAATTCACCAGTGAAGCTGTCTGGTCCTGGGCTTTTGTTTGTTGGGAGGTTTCTGATTACTAATTCAATCTCTTTGCTGGTAATTAGTCTGTTAAGATTTTCTATTTCATCATGATTCAGTCTTGATAGGTTGTATGTTTCCAGGAATTTATCCATTTCTTCTAGGTTGCCCAGTGCATTGGCATATAATTGTTTGTAATTGTCTTTTATGATCCTCTGTAGTTGCATGATACCAGTTGTAATATTTCCCCTTTCATTTCTGATTTTATTTATTTGAGTCCTCACACTTTTTTCTTAGTGAGTCTACCTAAATATTTATCAATTTTATTTTTTTGTTTCAAAGAACCAACTCTTAGTTTAATTGATCTTTTCTATATTCTTTTAAGTCTTTATTTCATTTATTTCTGCTCTAATCTTTGTTATTTCCTTCCTTCTACTAACTTTGGGCTTTGTTGTTTTTGTAATGCCTTGAGTTGTAAAGTTAGCTTGTTTGTTTGAAATTTTTCTTGTTTCTTGAGGTGGCATTTATTGCTATGAACTTCCCTCTTAGAGCTGCTTTTGCTGTAACCCGTAAATTTTGGTATGTTACATTTCCATTTTCATTCTTTTTAAGGCATTTTTTGATTTCATTTTTGATTTCTTCTTTGACCCATTGGTTGTTTATTAGCATGTTGTTTTATCTCCACATATTTGTGAATTTTCCAGTTTTCTTCAAGTATTTAATTTCTAGTTTCATACCATTGATATGATTTCAATCCTCTTAAATCTCTTAAGACTTGTTTTGTGACCTAACATGTGATCTGTTTTGGAAAATGTTCTATGTGTACTTGAGAAGGAAGTGTATTCTGTTGCGTTTGGATGGTATGTTTTGTAGATATCTGTTAATTTCATCTGGTCTAACATGTCATTTAAGGCTGATGTTTCCTTATTGATTTTTGTCTCAAAAATCTACCCATTGATGTAAGCAAGCTACTAAAGTTCTCTACAGTTATTGTATTTACAAATGTTACAGCTTCTTCTTGGATTGGCCCCTTTATCATTATGTAACACCCTTTTTTGTCTCTTATTACAGTCTTTGTTTTAAGGTTTATTTTGTCTGATAAAAGTATAGATATTCCAGCTTTCTTTTGGTTTCCATTTGCATGGAATATCTTTTTTATCCCTTCACTTTTTACCTGTGTAGGTCCTTACAGCTGAAGTGTGTCTCTTGTAGGCAGCATATGGATGAGTCAACTTGTGTCTGTAACAGTCTATTTTAAGTTGATAGCAACTTAAGTTTGTTATCATTCATCGTAATATCATAATATTACGATATATAATTATTATTATATTAGATCAGTGCAGCAGAACGGAGAAACAAGAAATTGTTCATAATGTTATTCAGATTCAGTAAATACTTACTGACAATCTACTATGTGTTAGAAACTATGCTAGCCAGTTTACACAGGTATTAGCCACACAGGAACACCAAGGAGAGGTATTTTTCCAAGTCTATTTTATACACACAGGCACTGAAGTTTAGAGGTTAAGTAACTTGCCTAGATTCACACCATTAATAGTGTAGAACTGGTATAAAAACTCAAGTCTTAATTTGAAGCACAGTGCTCTTCTATTGTGTCTTCAGTGCTATCTTTAGAGGATATCTATGAAAAATTTTAAATAAAACTTTATTTTGAAAGAAGGGAAGATTTGTGCAGTGCTTTCTTTGTTTTGAATGGCAAGAAAAGTATGGTAGCAATTGCTAATTTCTATCTGTAACTGTTTGAAGTAGTGAATATGTCTGTAGTTTTCACACATGTAGCAAGTTTAAAACGTTCATGAAGTAATTTTATCAATTATGTCCAAAATGAAGCATTTGTAATTTACTCTCAAATTGTCACCTGAATGCTTGCCTGTTTATTATTTATGTTTATTCAAAGTTTACTTTTTAGGTAGGGGTATATCAACATTCTTAATCTTTGTCAAATCCATTGGCAGGCACTTTTATAGTAGTGTTTGGTCAGTTGCTTAGGGGACAAAACCAAACAGCATATTGGTTGTGTTATGTTGGGCTTTGTGGTTTTACAGTTTAGGACGTCCAGTCCTTGTTCGATAGCATGCAACCATTTACATTCTAAAATTTTTCCTCCTATATGTAACTAGTGGTTTAAAAAAGTATTTGGAGGAGACTAAAGAAATTTAATTTCTAGAACAAGGAAATAATGCCATAATCTAATCAATCTGAATTCCTTTGTTTCCACAACAATTAAACATTTAAAAATTATCTTTAGAGAAAAAGAATTTATTTGTGTGTGGTTTGGAGTAAAGAATGTGGGCTTTAGAGTCAGATAGATCCAGGTTGAAATCTGGGCTCTGCTATTCATTTGTAAAATGAAGGTAATAATACCTCATTTGCAGGGCTGTTTTAAGGACTACAGAATAAAATAAATATATGTGTATGCCCAATGCCAGATACAAAGCAGATGGCTATTATTATTTCTTAGTACTTCCAACTCAATTCCTAACCATATAAAATGTGTGGATTTTGAGAATGTTCAATTGTTTATTTATTTATTTATTTATTTATTTTTGGCTGCGTTGGGTCTTTGTTGCTGCATGTGGGCTTTCTCTAGTTGTGGCGAGTTGGGGCTACTCTTCGTTGCGGTGCATGGGCTTCTCATTGCGGTGGCTTCTCTTGTTGCAGAGCACAGGCTCTAGGTGCATGGGCTTCAGTAGTTGTGTCACGTGGGCTCAGTAGTTGTGACTCACGGGCTCTAGAGCACAGGCTCAGTAGTTGTGGCGCACGGGCTTAGTTGCTCTGCAGCCTGTGGGATCTTCCCAGACCAAGGCTCGAACCCGTGTCCCCTGCATTGGCAGGCGGATTCTTAGCCACTGCCCCACCAGGGGAGTCTGAGAATGTTCAATTGTTAAGACTAAAAATTAAAGAATTTAGGATTGGACCTCTGATTTGAATGTGGTAGTTTACAATCACATTATTCCATCCTCTTCCCAGAAATTATCCAAAACAAGAAGGTGAAAGAGAAACAAAACTGTAAAGAACCATTTTTGGTGAAACTAGGAGACTACTAAAACCCCAGATACCCCCCAAAATGAATTTCTACCCAAAGCTATGGACAGTGTACAGTAGGATGTGGAAATGGAACAGAATGGAGACAGAATGCAGCTGATGCTTTAGAAGAGGACCATTTTTGAAGAAGGGGGACATATACTGAGGTGCAATGCTTGACCTCTGTTTTTTTTTTTTTTTTTTTTTAATTAATTAATTAATTTATGGCTGTGTTGGGTCTTCGTTTCTGTGCGAGGGCTTTCTCCAGTTGTGGCAAGTGGGGGCCACTCTTCATCGCAGTGCACGGGCCTCTCACTATTGCGGTCTCTCTTGTTGCGGAGCACAGGCTCCAGACGCGCAGGCTCAGTAGTTGTGGCTCACGGGCCTAGTGGCTCCGCGGCATGTGGGATCTTCCCAGACCAGGGCTCGAACCTGTGTCCCCTGCATTGGCAGGCAGATTCTCAACCACTGCGCCACCAGGGAAACCCGACCTCTGTTTTTATAACAGCGCACATGGGGTGAACCAGCAGACAGCAAGGGCTTTCTCAGACCCTTTGGTTTGGTTTGGTTCTCAGCAGTGACGATGGGTTAATCATAAGAAAATACAGGGAATAGCTCAGCAAACAGGCAGTTTCTGTTGCAGTGGAGAAAAGAATGCTGAGTTAAGAAAACTGCCACAGCTGCCATGTCCATTGGCTGCGGAAATGTAAAGAGCAAATAACTATACAAACAGAATCCTTTATCAGGAGAAAAAGTGCTTTTATCCTGGAACATGTCCCTGGTTCCTTCCTCACATGAATCTCCAGCAAACAGCTGGTACAGAAAAAAAAGTACCAATGTTACTACTATGATACAAGAAAGAACCAGCCCAAGATTTTTTTAAAGAAAATCACAAGGAAAATATGAGGAAATGAAGAGGAAAACCAAAAGCTAGGTAAGGAAAGATCATGAGAAAACAAAACAAAACAAAACAATGTAGCCATGAAAGAGACAAAAATTATTCTTGAACATTGTGCTATAAATTTAAAAATAAAGCAAAACAAAATCTTAAAGAAATAAATGTCTCTCTGTAGGGTTAGTGCTACTGAAAAATACAAGAACTCAGAAAAGAGATGGTAGGTGAATAGTGAGGAGGCTCAAGAAAGAAATAGAAGAGTGAAATAAAACCATCACAGAAATAAAGGTAAAGTTGGCAGGAAAATAAGAAATAACGCTGCTGAAACATAGCAAAAATCTAGAGGATGGATGTGAGAAAAGTGAGTAGGAGGAAACAAATATAAAAAGTTCAAAAAGATTAGAGATAAAATGATAGCTATAGAATACAGGCAAAGGAAGTCAATCATGCATATTACTGGAGTTGCTAATAAATAAAACAGAAATTATGTGAGAAAATTAAATGAACTTCCATAAATTAAAAAAGACTTGCATTTACATGTTAAAAAAACATATCAAGCCCAATGGAAGTTGCCCCAGAGCCATCCATGTAAAAACATCCACATTAAATTGCTTAACATTGAAGATAGTGAAAGAATCCTTTGGGTGGCCAAGAAAAAAGTCACTTGTAGATGGAAAAGATTAATGTGACCTTAAGCTGTTCTATAACACGTTCAGTGCTAGGGAGTGGAGCAGCATCTACAGAATCTTCAGATAAAGAGTGTGACTCAGGAATTTTATAGCCAGCAAAAATGTTGTTAAAGTACAAAAGCAATAGTAAACTATTTTGAACATGCGCAACTCAGGGAATATTGTTTCCATGAAATGTCTTCAGGAATTTTTAAGATGTCTGAAAAAACTACAGCAAAAGTACTAGCCAGGAGCACTAGATCCACGTAACTCTTTAACAGTAGAGCAAATATGGGGATTAGAGCAACAAAATAGACTATAATGTTAGTTGTGCTGACAGTAGAAATAATAAACCTTACAAAAGTGGGACAGTAGAGAGAAAGAGAATGGCAGGTAAAATAAGTATGTTTATTTCAAATGCACATTAAAAGCAAGCTAAGGTCATGATCTAGACGATATAAGTCAAGTTTTACTTTAAGTCAAATTAACCTAAAATGAAATAAAAAGAGCACTCTATAATGTTAAACAAGATAAAATAATACTTTATAAAGGGTTGAAGCATTCATAGTGAAGATATAACAGTGAAATATATCTATGTACCATTCATAAAACAAAGTAATGTTAAGGGAAGAAATATAAGCAATTTAGAATGAGGAGCCTTGATTTTCTTCCATAGTTCATGACAGACCAAGTGGCCCAAACTATGTAAATCTATAAGACCTAATTAATATAATTAATAAGATGGATCTAATTGATGTACAAAACTATGTTTCCTTAAAACAGAGAATATATCTTCTTCCCAAGTGAGCATGGAATGTTAACAAAAACAAAACATTTGCAGTACTACAAGGAAAATTACACTAATAATAATACAATAAAACTAGAAATTAATAAGAGAATAAAATTTAAAACAATTCATCAGATTAGAAAATCTTTCTCTCAAAGTCATGTCAAAAAGGAAATCCAAACTAAAATTGTTAAAATATAGAAAATAAATATAATAAAAATACAGCCTATCAGTATCTCTGATATGTAGATAAATAACTCCCAGAAGAAAAAGTATACATTTGCTACTTTGAGTAGTAAGTTAGGAAGCTGGAAGAAAACAACAAAATCAGTCTATGCAAAGTAAAATGATATAATTAAAAAACGTAAAAGCAGAAATAAATGAATTAGATAAGAGATGAATAGAAGTACATTTTCTCTGGGAAAACTAAAATATTAGCTAATGGAATGACAAAAAATGTAGAGGGCAATAATACATAATGTAAGAAAGGATAAAAGGGAAAATACCTCAAAATGCAGCAAATTTAAGCCTTAAGAGATTTTGTTTTCTAAACTCTAGATGAGTAATTTGAAAAACTGCATCAAGTGGTTAAAGTGGTTAAATTATCTCAAGAGAGATAATTTATTAAAAGACTCCCCAAAAATGTAGAAAATAAAGACAGACATATTAAGTTGGGGGTGGTTCTGACAACTGTGGTTCAGACAGTTTGGTTCTGGACATGAAGCAAAAGATTAACGGAAAGAAATGTAGATGACATGCGTGAATTGTAGGTAAAAATTGATTTTTCAATAAATAATGATGAGCCAACAGGGTAGCCATCTGGAAGAGAAGTGGGTCCATACTTCATAGCTTACACCACCAGAAACTTCAAATGGACCATAGATGTAAATCTAAAACATAAACCTTAAAAGTACTAGAAGACCTCATGGGAGAACGCTATGTAACTTCAGCATGAAGAAAGTTTTCCCAACTATGATAAAAACCAAGAACCACAGGGAAAAGAGTAATACATTTGAGTACTACATAAAAGAAAACTATTTCTACATGACCAAAATTGCCACAAGAGACATCAAGGTAGAAAAAACTTTTCGCAACTCATGTCACAGACAAAACCTAATTTACTTAATATAAACACCTTTCACAGATTGACACAAAAAGAGCAACAGCCCAGTATAAAAATGGACAAAGATTACGGACATTCGTTTTGCACAGAGGAAATGAAAGAGGTCTTCCTTGATGCTGTACTATTAAGCAGCCCCTCTGCCCATTATTTGTCCCATAGCCTGCTTATTTCCATCACAACACTTATTCCAACCTGTTGCTATTTTTTTTTCTCTTTGCTCGTTTACTTGTTTTATTGTCCATTTTCTCTCTCATACTGTGAAATCCATGGGGAAGGAGACCACGTCTGTGTCCTCCACAGTTGGTTCCCTTGCACTAAGAACAGTGCACTTCACAATTCTGTTCTATGCTAGTCTGTTGTATTCCATCTCAGAAATATGCCTTCTAAACTTTCTTCCTTATGACCTGTGCCAAACATATTCAGCTTTTTTACAGTAAACTTGATAGGTGAGTTGAGATTTGCAGAATTAAAACATCACAAATTCACAAAGCAATTGGGCTGCAATGTGAACTGTTTTATCAGGCTTCCTTCCGGTGGTCAGCTTCAGGCATGGGGTATGATTACCTAGTAGGGACTGAAAGATGATTTATTGAATTAAAAAGTGTTAGAAGAAGAGTGTTTGCCAGAAGAGAGCTTAAATTTTTGTCCATTTATTCTTTGGCAGAGTGTATGCTTTATTAATAACTTCTTTAGAGTCTTGAATTCAATTTCAATTTCTTTGAATTTTCTTTGCTTAATTCATCCACCTAACTTTATTGCTTTAATTATCATGATGAAATTCATAGGCACCATTAGGGATAATATATGAATGACATAATTTCTATTAATGTTCACTATTTCTCTCATTTTTAGGATTAAATGCCATAGTTGTTTTAAGAGATTTTATAATGCTTAGTACTTCTTTCTTAAATATTTTTCAGGTAGCCATACTGTTTTCTGATTTTCTAGATATCACACTTTCCATTGCCTCTTCTAAATTTGGTCATTTATGATCTGTTTTTATTGTGGGCATTTACTTATTATATACACATGCATATATACACACATATGTTTATATTTTCTCTGTTTTGCAAATTAAATTACAGACTTTTGAAGATCCTGCAATTTATAGTGACTTTTAAAGTAATACTTGTATATATTGTTCAAAATTGTTGTCTAAGTATTTCTGTAACTTTACCATCATCACACAGTGAAGGTCACTGTCCAAATGATGGAGATTCAAAATGTCACAGTTGCTGTCATCAGAGCAGTTATAATCTAGCTATGGAGACTGAATATGGAGTTAAATGAATCTATTGATGCATGGAAAATTATTCCAAACCTTAGTGTTGTAACATAACAAACAATTATTAAATCATACTTTTTGGGAGTCAGGAATCCCAGTAAAACGTAGCTGGGTCCTCTGATTCAGGCTCTCCCACAAGTCTACAATTAAGGCACTAACTGAGTGTGTGGTCATTGCATGGCTTGACTGGAGAAGGTCCACTTTGTTACTCACATGGCTGTTGTCAGGATTGAGTTACTTGCTGGCTGTTGGCCAGAGGATGCCCTCTGTCCTTGCCACGTGAACCTCTCCGTAGGATAATAGGGTAGCTCATATGGGTAATTTCCATCAGAGAGCAAGAGAGTACATGCAAGACAGAAGCCATAGTCTCTTTGCAACCTAATCCCAGTGGTGGGTGACATCCCATCACTTTTGCCCCGTTCTCTTCATTAGAAGCAAGTTATTAGGTTCAGCCCATTCTTAAGGAGAGGAGATTACACAAGAGTGTGAGTATCAGGTGGTGGGGGTCATTGGAGGCCATTTTAGAGGACATTTACCACATTGGGTAAATACTTAGCAGTTGAGATATGTCATTAAAAGAATTCAGAGGAGTGACCTCTAAGGATTGAAACACTCAGGAATTTGTTCCCAAAAAGTTGGGACCTGAATTAAATCTTAAAGAAAAGTTTGATAAGGGAGAGAACAGTCTCTTATATAGAAAAAATATAAACAAAGGTGTAGAGGTGGACATTTTTCTATATTACTTTGGGAAGAGTGAATAGAAAATAGAACTTGACAGTAGTATTTTCTTATAACATATTTTTTTTAACATATTAATTAGCAACCCTAAATCAGATACCTGTTTTCTCTTTTTGATGAATGCTGTTCTTATCTCCATCCTGTTTGGGTATTAATATTTTTAAGTATCAGAGAAGTAGAAATTAAAGATCAAACATATTTTGAAATGCTTGATCATGTAACTTTAGATTCTGAGATCTGATTTAATGACAAGTATGAGAAATGTTGTTTTGTTATCTCCAAAGGCCAGAAAGAGTTTTATTTGTCTAAAAGTTTGACATTTTTCATCTGATGCAAGGTAAAAATAAGAAGATTTTTTTAGGAGGCATGGCTTAATAAGAATGTACCTTACTTAAAAAAAAAAAAAACACCTTACTTAACTAATGCAGTTTAAGTTGGAAATTCAAATTCATTAAATCATCTTAAGCAGTGATAAGCACAAAAAAGTATTATGTTTTTCTAAACTCCAAGACTGAATTTGTTCCTTATATTATAGTAGATTTTTATTTAACCAATCATAGTACCTAGCATAATGTATTTTACATTGTCATGAAAGTTACTGGCAGTAGCAGCGGTAGCAGTAGCAGAGTTAGTGTGTTTAATCCATTCCAAGCGTTGCATCATGCATGCTATCCTGATTAAACTCTCACGACAACGCAGTGGTGTAGCTATGATTATTTTCCCCACTTTATAGATGGGGAAACTGAAAGTCATTGAGATTTAGGAACTGGATAAAAATTAAAAACAAAACAAAAAAACTATTACGTGGCAGAGCCTTGCTTCTAACCCAAGTAGTTTTGATTCCAGTGCCTGAGCTCTTAAGAAAGACAGCGATTGACTCTTAGGTCAAACATTTAGTAAATGAGGGCCATGTGAATGGACAGTTTCCCACATCCAATGTCACTTTTCATCTAGACTATGTAGATTTTCTGGTGGCGTCTGGATCAGCACCCATCTAAACACTATTATTAATCAGTTTGGTTGGGAATTTCACTTGGCCAAATCTCCCTCTCAGTGTCTCTGCTAATTTCTATTAATGGATGTCTGTAAAACATATTAATTATTTTGGTTTGAGTAATGTAGTACAAAAAGGAAACAACTCCTGCCTTTTGCAGTTCAAGTTTTAAAGAGAAGGCTTGATATAATTGGTTAATAGGAATGTTCTTCAGAGTAAAATAGAGAAGCATGGGAGCTTGAAGCAGAGGTATTGAAACCCTGAATGGTAAGAAAGGACTGATCACTGTGATACAAGAGAAATGCCACAGAGTGTCTCTTGTCCTTGACTTGGATATGTGCCACAGCCTCTTGGTATCTGTGGGGACATCCCTCTCCTTGCTAATGCAGTAGTGCACTGGTGATGTGGGAGGAGAAGTGAGATGGCTCCTATGTGGATACTTTCCTCTTACCAGGTATGGGCACGATGCACGGGTTTGTCTTGAGTTGAAAATGCCTTTGGAGTCTATTCACAATGGCACATAGTAAATTAACTTCATTACCTTAGACTATAGTAACTTCCAAATCTGGGATGCTTTTAGTTACCAACTAAGATGAATACTCTGAACTTCTTCCCAGTAGGAGAGGTATTTAAATTTAAAATGCATATTCACAGTGATGATTTGGTTTCATGTTCAATATTTACAATTATACTGGGTATTTCCTATTTCCCATACTTTTTCTATGAAGAGAAAAAAAGCAAAACAGAAGACACATGTGTATATGAATAAACACATGTCATTGCAAGAGTGTGTAGAGAAAAAACTCAGTAGTAAGCAGAAGAGAAACAAAATGTGACTGTGATTAAGCTTCCATGTTACAAGTGTGGAGAGTGTTTTATTTCATCCAATCAAAAGGAATTCTTTGTATATTCAGTAAAGACTAACAGTAGGAAGATGACATTGTCAAGAGTTGGGCGTTTGAAAGAAAGCTGGAAGCTGGAAGTGAGAAGATTAGAAAAGAATACCATATCCAGACAATGACTGTTCTGGTTAGATTCTAAATAGTTAAGATATTTCGCCTCACAACATTAACAGATAATGTCTCAAATCAATGCTTGTTATGTTGCCCAATGCTGAAAAATATTTTTGCCTCTTTTTTCCAGTGACCAATTTAAACCATTTAAGAACCACAGTCAGCCAGAATTTATGAGCAAAACCTCATACTTGTCTGTGATCAAGTGAAATTCTTCTCTTTCTCCTTAACTTACAAGTACAAATAACTTGAAAAATTTGAAGAAAGAAAAAAAGTAATCATCACTCCACTTATTCCAAGAATCAATTTTTACTGTGGTGTGACCTTTCAGAATTTGTTTTTATGCGTATATGTCTTTGTAGATAGTTGCAATCAAGGTACCTATAATTCTATGTTTTGCTTTTTAATGTTGTAAGATAAACATTCACTTGTGTTTCTACATGGAACAGTAGTTGAATTGCTGCCTAATATTATTTAGAGAATCATGTTTATAATCATTTCTCTATTTTTAAATTATTGACATCCTAGTAATATCAGTATCTATTTTCAGCAGATTATAGCAAAGTGGGAAATGACTTTATCACAACATACTTTTAAGACTTATCATACCTATAATCATATCATACACATAACTACAGTGAATTTCACAAAAGTTACAACCACTTATAATCTTAACAACAGTACCAGTATTGCAGGTTTATTATGATACTGGTTTGAGTGATAATATTAAACAAAATCATTTTCTTTCTTGTAAGATACTTCAAATTTGCTGCAGTTTACTCTCTTTTGCTGTAACTAAATATGAGCATTTGTTTCTGGTCTTTTTTGTTGTTGTTGTTATCCTTTAAATGAATTTTCCTTTCATTTAGTGATTGGTACTTTATTATTTTTTTTGTAAAAATTTGATCTCTTCAGATAGTATAGATTTTAATTTATTTTAATTGATGACATAAATGTTGGAAAATCTGGCTTTATATCTTTTTTAGATTTTAATTTTTACTTGATTTTTATATATTCATATCTGTCAGTATTTCCCCTTGTGATTTCTTCTATTACTTTGAAAAGGAGAATGTTATTTTTCTATATATATCTGATATATATTCTAATTTAGATTCAGTTGAAATAATTACAATGGTTATATTGAACCATTTAACCCTTTGGAGCTTATTTTTACTAGATACTATAAAATATGAATTAGAGATAAATATTTTTAAAAGAAATAATCTTACTTTATGCATCTTGTCTTCAGATGCTAGTTTGTATATAATTATTAATTCTTTTCTACTTATTACATATTTATTTGTATGTCAACACTTCTATCCTCTTAGTTATTCATGCTTATGATGTCCTGTTTATAGTTTTTTTGGCCAGTTTTCATTGATATGATTGCCCATGTGCTGTTCAGAATAAATTTAAGAATGTTGTTGCTAAGTATTCTAAAACATAAGCAAAAAAATATTCTTTTTGAGATTTTTAATGTATTAAATCCATAAATTAACTTGGCAGAATAACATTTTAATATTTAGCTTTCTTTTATATAACCGTGGTCTTTTTTCATTTAAAAAATCCTTTATGTTTTTCAATAAGGAGTACTATTTAATTCAATGTCATGATAAACCTGGAACATTCATCCTGTTGCTGGGATTATGAATGAATGGTTCCTTCTTCAACCTTCCCAAATCTGACTTGTGTATCTCTTCTGGAAAGCTGGAGGCACCATCTGGTATCAGCCATGAAATACAAATTGTATAATTTGGGTAAATCTACATAATAGTCAAATGCTCTGATATTTGCGTCTAATATTGACATTGCACAAAATAAAGATGGATGGTAAAGTTTGCATAACGGTTTAAGCTAGGCTACAGAGGGTTACAAGGAGGAAGAGAATATCCTCCTGGCATGGCACCTGCAAAGGGAGCGCCCCTGGGTAGCAGGATACCTGTGGTTCAAGTGCACACCCACACTGGCCCCTCTGGTCCCTGAGGTCCCACCTAGGGATGAAGGCTGTCAGATTCCCCCTCCTGCCATTGGGACCCAAGCACTGTGCTCAAGCTGGAAACAGGGTCTGGTGAAGTTGAGCCAGATATCTCCTCTGTCTCTGGCCCCATTGCCTCAACTCTTGGCAGACAGATGACCACCAGAGATCTTTAAACCGTGGTGCTGGGAAGTGCCTGGCATATGGATTGGGAGTTCATTAAAAGGCTTGTCCCAGCTGAGAGGCTAAGACTTGGCCTCTAACCTTGGCCAGCACTTGAGTGCCCTCATCCTAACCCTCCCCATCCTCACATCCAGGTCCTCACTGGGGCAGATGGCAGAAGCAGGGACTGGGGTGCTGGGTATGGCTGGGGACATATGGGGATGGGTGAACAGGTGGCTGAGAACCTGTCCCCAGAAGGTGATAGGGGCAGGACCATGTATGAGATGAGGCTACAAACTTGGAGTACATGTTAACATCTTCCCATTGAAGTTTGCTTTATGAAACATAAATTCAGACATAAAATTATTTCAAGACAGTGACTGCAAAGCATTAAACTCCAAAGCAGGGGTTCTTTTGAGAGTAGGGCCTGGTACAACTGTACCGGTCACAAGTCCATTCAGCCACCTCTTTGTTTATAAGATACACCCAGATACTTCTGACTCTCTTATATTCAAGACCCTACTCTTTAAATGTATTTGCTTTCTCCTGCCTATTTGAACCAAGCTTAAGGATAGAGTGCCTGTTTGTTGAATGAATGAATGAATGCAAGTATTTAGGGAAAAGCATACACATATTATAACATATATACAGACACATGCAAAGCATCTATATTTTGCCATGCCTCTGATTCTCATTGTTTGCAAATAAACTGTTTACTTCGTAAATATGGTTTTGGACCACTGAATTGTATTTTCCCTGAAAACATGATCAAAGGATTGCATATATTTGTTTAGTTGTGGAAACAGGGCTGAAGTTAAGTGTGTTTTCCTAATATGTGGAAATTTCAGCAATATTAATGATTCTTTTCTAAGGATTTGCAAGCATATTTCTCTTTCAAAAACATTTTACTGCTCCTTTTGTAGTTTTTCTTTTCTTTATCCCCCCCGATGTTTACTTTTATTTGGAAGACTATTAATGCTAAAGAATTGTCTAAGAAAACAATTAAAACTTTGAAATGAATTCTAATATTTTTCATTTTAAAGTTTAAAACACAGTCTCCTATAAGAATATCATATCTAAATTTAGAAATGTTCTGGAAGATAGTATTAATTTTCTTCTTGTTTGCTTTCAGAGTATCTTGATCACATTGGAAAGCTTGTTAGTTAAATTTTATTAAATAGCATGACTTAAAATATTATATGTTTTATTATTTGAGTATATCTTGTCAATGCTTGGATATATTTTGATGTTAAAATGCCATTTTAGTGTATGGTGTTAGTGTTCTAATTTCATTCTTTTACATGTAGCTGTCCAGTTTTCCCAGCAGTACTTATTGAAGAGGCTGTCTTTTCTCCATTGTATGTTCTTGCCTCCTTTGTCGTAAATTAGGTGCCCATATGTGCAGGGGTTTATCTCTGGGCAGTCAATCCTGTACCACTGATCTGTATTTCTGTTTTTGTGCCAGTACCATACTGTCTTGATTACTGTAGCTTTGTGGTATAGTTTGAAGTCTGGGAGTCTGATTCCTCCAACTCCGTTTTTCTTTCTCAAGATTGCTGTGGCTGTTTGGGGTCTTTTGTGTTTCCATATGAACTGTAAGATTTTTTGTTCTAATTCTGTGAAGAATGCCATTGATAGTTTGATAGGGATTGCATTAAATCTGTAGATTGCTTCGGGCAGTATAGTCATTTTCACAATATTGATTCTTCCAATCCAAGAACATGGTATATTTCTCCATCTGTTTATGTCATCTTTGATTTCTTTCATCAGTGTTTTATAGTTTTCTGAGTACAAGTCTTTCGCCTCCTTAGGCAGGTTTATTCCTAGGTATTTTATTCTTTTTTGTTGCAGTGGTGAATGGGAGTGTTTCCTTAATTTCTCTTTCTGATTTTCCGTTGTTGGTGTATAGGAATGTTAGAGATTTCTGTACATTAATTTTGTATGCTGCAACCTTACCAGATTCATTGATTAGTTCTAGTAGTTTTCTGGTGGCATCTTCAGGATTTTCTATGTATAGTATCATGTCACCTGCAAACAGTGACAGTTTTACTTCTTTTCCAATTTGTATTCCATTTATTTCTTTTTCTTCTCTGATTGTCATGGCTAGGACTTACAAAACTATGTTGAATAATAGCGGCGAGAGTGGACATCCTTGTCTTGTTCCTGATCCTAGTGGAAGTGCTTTCAGTTTTTCACCATTGAGTATGATGCTTGCTGTGGGTTTGTCATTTATGGCCTTTATTACGTTGAGGTAGGTTCCCTTTATGCCCATTTTCTGGAGAGTTTTTATCATAAATGGTGTTGAATTTTGTCGAAAGCTTTTTCTACATCTATTGAGATGATCATATGGTTTTTATTCTTCAATTTGTTAATGTGGTGTATCACATTGATTGATTTGCTTATACTGAAGAATTCTTGCATCCCTGGTATAAATCCCACTTGATCATGGTGTATGATCCTTTTAATGTGCTGTTGGATTCTGTTTGCTAGTGTTTTGCTCAGGATTTTTGCATCTATGTTCATCAGTGATACTGGTCTATAATTTTCTTTTTTTCTGATATCTTTTTCTGGAGTTTATCTTAAACTCCAAATGGATTAAAGACTTAAATGTAAGACCAGACACAATAAAACTGTTAGAGGAAAACATAGGAAAAACACTCTTTGATGTAAACCACAGCAAGATCTTTTTTGACCCATCTCCTAGAGTAACAGAAACAAAAATAAACAAATGGGACTTAATTAAACTTAATAGCTTTTGCCCAGCAGAGGAAACCATAAACAAGACAAAAAGACAACCCTCAGAATGGGAGAAAATATTTGCAAATGAAACAACAAAGGATTAATCTCCAAAATATACCAACAGCTCATGGAGCTCAATATCAAAGAAAACAAACAATCCAGTTAAAAAATGGGCAGAAGACCTAAATAGACATTTCTCCAAAGAAGACATACAGATGGCCGAGAAGCACATGAAAAGCTGCTCAACATCACTAAATATTAGAGAAATGCAAATCAAAACTACAATGAGGTATTACCTTATGCCAGTCAGAATGGCCATTATCAAAAAAGCTAGAAACAATAAATGCTGGAAAGGGTGTGGTGAAAAGGGAACCCTCTTGCAGTGTTGGTGGGAATGTAAATTGATACAACCACTATGGAAAACAGTATGGAGGTTCCTCAAAAAACTAAAAATAGAAATACCATATGACCCAGCAATACCACCACTGGGCATATACCCTGATAAAACCATAATTCAAAAATAGACATGCACCCCAATGTTCACTGCAGCACTGTTTACAATAGCCAGGACATGGAACCAACCTAAATGTCCATCAACAGACAAATGGATAAAGAAGATGTGGCACATATATACAATGGAATATTAGTCATAAAAAGAAACGAAATTGAGTTATTTGTAGTGAGGTGGATGGACCTAGAGACGTGAAGTAAGTGAAGTAAGAGTGAAGAGTGAAGTAAGTCAGAAAGAGAAAAACAAATACCGTATGCTAATACATATATATGCAATCTAAAAAAAAGAATGGTACTGATGAACCTAGTTGCAGGGTAGGAATAAAGAGGTAGATATAGAGAATGGAATTCTGACATGGGGTGGGAGGGCGAAGCTGGGGTGAAGTGAGAGTAGCATCGACATATATACACTACCGAATGTAAAATAGTTGGCTGGTGGGAAGCAGCAACAGAGCACAGGGAGATTGGCTAGGTGCTTTGCAATGACCTAGAGGGGTGGGATAGGGAGGATGGGAGGGAGGCTCAAGAGGGAGGGGATAAGGGGACATGTGTATGCATATGGCTGATTCGCTTTGTTTTGCAACAGAAACTAACACAGTATGGTGAAGCAATTGTACTCCAATAAAGATGTATTTTTTAAAAAATTTGTTATTTTGGAGTTTTCATTTTCAGATCCATATAATCAGCAATATCTTTGCTCAAAAAAATGCCATTTTTAGTATTACAGGTGAAACTGAGCATCTGAATTTTGTTGGCCATTAAAAATCCCACGGCTGTTGTTGTAAGAATGCTTGCTGGAGCCCTGGCCAAAGTCCAGTCTAAGCAATAACATCCTACTCAGTATACCTCACAGTCCTGTGAGGACTGTCAATTATTAAGGCATTCTTCTTTGCTTCCTCCTCTAAACAGCTGTGAAACATTACTGAATTCATGTTCATGACTTTTTCTATATCCTGTTCAGTCCAAGTGAAATGAGCCTTTCATTATACATATATTATCTGCAGTATTGCTAAGTGCATACGTTTAAGGTTATACAACTCACTGTTAAATGAATAATCTTTTTGGAAATTAAAGCAGAATGCTGTGTAATCAATATTAGATAACATGCTGTGCATGAATTCATCTTTGACTCAGATTTTATAAAACACACCAAGTACATCACTTCATGTCAAAATAATCATTAAGGGCCTTTAAGTGGTCTTGAAAATTACCTGTTCTAATGTGAGTAGGCATGTACTCAATTAAATGAGGCCTGAAATATACTTGGCATTGGCTCAGCTCAAAGTCAGGAAACAGTTCTGTTTTTGTGGCTTAGATGCAAATCATTTAAAAATGGTGCTGGACAGCAACATTTTAATTAAATGAGGAGAGAGAAATCTGGAAAGAGTGTATCGTAGATTAAACTGAAAACAGTGAAAGTAAATATAGTTATTAATCTGATTTTCTGTACCATCCCAAGGCAAGAAACAATTTATTAATTTTCATGTAAACAATATTAATATTTTGAATATGTATATATTTATGTTAGCAACTTTGCATGTAGAAGACATCATTGATTTGTGTAAAATTATTGACTAAGAGTGGAATTTTTACAAAGTGGAATGTGTTGAGATTCAGCTCATGGGAAGGCGTTTTGAATACGCCATATCACAGTGCCTGGAATTTCTTTGCTCTGATGTCACGCTCTGTTAATCCAGTGTTCTCTTCAAGTCCCATACCGCATCTTCTCCCTGATACCTTCACTGTATATTTCCCTAGAGCTTGGGGGTCTTTCTCTGGACACTGAAGAAATTTGCTGTCCCTCTGTATCTATATCACTTGCCCTTCTCTGATGCTAGATTAAACTGTTAAGTTTTTCATAACTTGCTGTTTTTTTTAAGTTTTCAACTATATTTAAATTTCCATTATGGCAAGCCCTGTGATTTATATATTTCTTTTGTTCTTTTACAGTGCTTTGCAAATATTGATTAATTTATAATGCAGCTTAGGGGTTTTCATTTTAACTTTTCACATATTTATGTATAACTATAAATATAAAGCCAAGAACTGCATAATTTTTTTCAAAAAAGCAAGGAAATTGTGAACATTGTTATCAGATCATTCACAGACAGTATTGAGACCCCAGCCAGCAGCAGTAAATATTCCTCTTATTATCAAGGAGCCCCTTTGAGTAAAGAAAAACTATAAGGATCAGAAATCTGTTAGTAGAAAGGAAAAAGGAAGTGAGGAACTGGATATCGATCTTGCCAAGTGAAGCAGTGAAAGAAAATATTACGCTGTGAACTTCTTTCCACTATTTTCTCAAATTCAATCCAGCAACTTGGGTTAAGAGAACAATGGCTGAGATGTTGGAGATAAATCCAACCCATCTGATAAATCCCTAGGAAACATGAAATAACACAATTAATGAGAAGAGGAAAGACTTTTTTAGAGTTTCAGACAGTTATTTTTTTAAATCAAAAGTGGTCTTCTGAAGCATGACATACTCCTTATATTTTTAATAACACGTTACCTTAATGTTCTTTTGCTTTTTAAGATAAGCTGTATGTGGAAAATTGTATCTATTGATTATCTGCATCAAGAACTTGATTAAAGAGCAAAACATTTGGTTAAAAGAGTAAACTGAAGACTTTCTCAGTTGACTAGTCAGTGTCATCATGCTGATCATGTAGCATGGTCTTTAGCTATAGCTTGGAGGCTCCATGGTAAAATGAAAAGAGCACAGAATAAAGGGTCTGAAGGCCTGGGCTTAACCTTTATTCTTTTTTTCCCCTTCTCTCCCTTCTTCCCGTCTTCAAACATTTACTGAGAATCTATTATAGATACACTGAGACAATTCATCTCCTTGGGCTGACAGCCAAGTAAGGGAGACAAAAAAGCAATGGCAGTCACAGTATTATGTGGTAGATGCCATCATGTCGCAGGCACACAGTATTGTGGTAGCCTTCAAAGGGACTGGTTGGCTTTGGCTTATCATCCAACCTTCAGTTTTTTGTATAATTATATGTATTTTAACTTCTTCATGAGGTTGTTGTGAGGCTCAAAGGAAGCCACTATATGTTACAAAGTATTGTGAATTGTACTTACAGATATCGATAGTTATAGGTAATAGCAGTAATTTGATAAGGTACAGAGCTGTCATGAAAACTTGATATATAGAATTTAAAAAGAAATTAGTTTTAATAAAGAATGTTTTTGTTTTCTCTAATATAAAATCCTAAATTTTCATTTCCTCTTTGAAATCCCCATGGTTCATTCTGAAAAAATTTTTTTTCTATGTTAATGAGTACTCCCACACTACCTTTTCCATACTTCTCTTTATGCATTTATTGTATTGTACTGTAATTACATATTAGTTTTATTTTCTCCACTAGATCCATCAGGACTTTGAGGGTAGGGTTCATGTTTGATCATCCTTATGTTACTGGTGGCAACCATATATAGTACATGATCAATGTGTGTTTGTTAAATAGATTAGAGAAGGAATTTTCTAGTGAGGTTTCTTTGTGTTTTTAATTATATCTACTAGGCAAGAGAGATAATTTTCTTTGTTCTATTAAAGATAATATCCAGGCATGTGACACTAAAGAATTCTAGATATTGTGTGCATCGAATTAGGCACTCCGAACATGGCCTGTCTTGCCCCTGGTCCAGAGGAAAGAAGAAAGTTAATAGTGATGTAATCATTGACAGAATGGAGATCTTGGAAAAGAGGAAATGTTAGTGAGGTGTGGAGGTTGCTCAGTGTAGAAAATATTTTTAGATATCTTAACCTCTTTCTTCACTACCAAAATCTTTCAAGGTCATTTTCTCTGAACCTCAAGTTTTCTTGTCTGTAGATAAGAGAATTGAACCAAATGATCTTTAATGCCCCATCTAGCTTGAGGATTCTGTTTGGAGATTGATGGTTGAATAAAATAGGGTATTATCCCTGCATTCTGTTAAATGTTATTCACCTTCATTCTTTCCATGTCTTTTTTTTTTTTTTTAAAGAAGATGTTGGGGATAGGAGTTTATTAATTAATTTATTTATTTTTGCTGTGTTGGGTCTTCGTTTCTGTGCGAGGGCTTTCTCTAGTTGTGCCAAGCGGGGGCCACTCTTCATCGCGGTGCGCGGGCCTCTCACTATCATGGCCTCTCTTGTTGCGGAGCACAGGCTCCAGACGCACAGGCTCAGTATTTGTGGCTCACGGGCCTAGTTGCTCCGCGGCATGTGGGATCCTCCCAGACCAGGGCTCAAACCCGTGTCCCCTGCATTGGCAGGCAGATTCTCAACCACTGCGCCACCAGGGAAGCCCTACCATGTCTTTATATTACAGACATCAAACAACATTAAAGCATATTGAAGAAAAGGCAAAACATTCAAGAAGATAGGACTTGAATCAGGCTTTATAGAATAAGAGGTGTATGGGCAGATGAAAGACATGGGGATGGCCATGGATGTGATGAGGAAGAGCAGTAGCTTCATGCTAAGGGGTGTGATGAAGTTGGAAGATTAGATAAATAGAAGAGAGGACCTGAAATGCCTTGGAGGGTTCCCATTTAATTTTATAAGCAATAGAGGACCATGTTCAGGCAGGAAGAGAAGACAAAGTTGTACCTGTTGAATGTCATCAAAGGCTTGGCAGGGGATGAAACCAACGTGAGAAAAAAGGAAGAGAAGAGGAAATTGCTCACGACACAGGTGGCATAAGGCTCTGTTAAATGAAGAGAAAGACTGGAATGGACACAAGTCCTGAAAGGGAGGAGGGCTGATTTTGCCAAATGGTTATATCATTCAATTCAAAAGAGTTAGAAAAGATGTTTACAACTGGAGGGATGTGGCGACTCAGCGGGCCTTTACCTCTCCTGAGTATTGCTCATAACTGATAGAAGATTTATCTCAGCTGTCTAGTGTGATTTGCAAAAATGTATATTAATGAGCTTCAGGGGATATTTCCTATCTTTGTTGAAAACAGGTGAATATTTGAATCTCTCAATAACTAAATGAAGGCTAATCAGTCCTCCTATTTTAATAGAATCCCTTAGTCTTCACTATTGAAGAACAGACATATATCAGGGTTATTTTAAAAATTATTATTATAGGGAATGTTCTGGCATGTCTGTACTTTTTATTTTCATATAATTGATTTTTTTTCTAGTATTCTTTGTATTTCTTTCTACTTCTTGAGTTTTGAATTCTAGAATTACTTCAGTATTATACCATGTAGGAACATAGAAACTTGGCTTGACAGTGCTGCTGACAATTTATATGTCAGGGTGTAACTGCCTAGCATATTCTTTGCTGTTTTGCATTCCTTTGCAAAGTATGCCTTTGTTTAATCTTGAGGGAGTGGGCTTCTCCGATTTTCCATATACTCAGGACATGACTTTTACACAGCCAGTGACTGTTCTGCTCTGTATAGAATGCAGATGTTTGCATTTTCACACAGTTTCTTCAATTGCCTCTCCATTCCTTTTGCATACTGCAAGGTGTCTAATCTATGGTGAAGGATGGAGACATTTTTTTCATGTAATTTCTAAGAAAAATTACATGCCTTATGACAGGCATATCGTGCTTCCTTTCCAATTTACCTCATTTATTTCTAAAATTCTAAAAGTCTGTTTTTATATCACACTTAGCACATTATAGAAGGCCTGGCTAATTAACTATTAGCCTTTGAAGTCGTAAAGTCCTTTTCTAGCAGTAAACATTTGAAGCTAGATAATGTCTTATAAAAGCTAAATGTTAAGTATTTTTATAATTTTGTATTGTTATCCTCATTAGATAAAATAGAAAAATTTTCATCCACCCTGGGAATTTAAGGTGATATGTCTGTACACATGATACTTGGATGAATTTTAATACTATTACTTAAATATATGAATGTTTCCTGGGGGAAATAATTGATACCTGTAAAGGCCAGTTTCTGCTTGTCTATTTTAAAGGTTGATTTTCTGTTTTTAGAAAATGGTCTTGGCACATTAAAATGTTTATTATAAACCTGCTGTATATATCTATATCTATATATTTATATCTGTCTCACTGTCATTCTATCAATCAATCAATTTAACCCACACTGGTATCTGGGCTCTTTCTCTTCACCTGACTTAGATCTTGGTTTTCCAAGGAATGCAGTGGTCTCCTCACCTGTTTCCACTTGAAACAATGGTTTGTGCAGTACATTAAGGCAGTCATGAGGGTGTCAGTGACCCCAAAGATAATTATGGTGGTCAAAGCCAGCTTAGGAGAATGGTGATAGTGATGGACAGCAACACCAGCCATGGTGAAGGAAGTGATAGGGACTGTTTTCTGAACTTTTAATATCCTCATATCTGTGCTTCTACAAGTTCTTAAAAACCCTGTGGGATAGACAGGGAAGGGTCATTTGTTTTCTTTTTGTTTAGTATTAAATTTTTTATTTGCAGACAAATTTACAATTTATAGTTGAGAAAGAAGAATTAAAAGATGAATAAGTGATTCATTTAGACTTCAACAACAAAGTAGGTGCCCAATTAATATCACTGACTGGTGAGAGTAAAAAGAGACTGAAACTGGGGTCTCCTGACTCTTTGTCCTATGACATTTTTGACTATCTCTTTGCATTTTCTAAGGCTAAAAATCCACTTTTTAAGGTATGCATAATTTACAGCAAATTTTAAGGTATTCTTTGGTTGCTATAAATTGAGAAGTGGTCTTTGTTGTTTTGCTGACTATTTCTAATTGTTAAATAACCATGTAGTACATAGTGAAAAGATACTTGCAGACATAGTACATTAAAGTCTTTAACACTATTGATCACAATTTTTGACCTATGTCATTTTTATCTCCACAGAAATTGGCCCAGTAACAGTTACCACAGATCCCAAGAAATTTCAGTATGAACTCAGAGAACTCTATGTTCAGGTGAGTTCTTGCATTCAATTTTATTTCTCTTAATGGAAAGGAAAATCATGAACTTTTGGCTGATTTTCTTTAGTTTTAAGTCTGAAAGCAGTGGTTACTGGTTTTTAAATTCTAATACCACTTTTTCTGACTTGATTTGAATGATAGATATGGTAGTGGGACAGATTGGGTTCAAAATATCACCTTCATTTATGCATTGTCTATGGCCGCTTCCATGCAACAATGGCAGAATTCCATAGTTGTGACAGACTGGCCCACAAAGCCTGAAATGTTTACTCTGTGATGCTTTAGAGAAAAAGTTTACTGACTCTTGCTCCAGATGACTCCTTTCCCTGAGAATCATAAGGAGCAGTTAATTCTTTCCCTGTAATAGTAATGGTATAATTACGGTAATTTTGATATTCTTTGCTATAAGTCATCTTTATAAAATTTTTGACTGTAAATATAATTTTTTTAGTAGAGAAGATGAATAATTGGTTTAAATGTTATTCTGAAAACAGGACTTGGAGATAAGGTTGATATGCACCTTCTCCTCATTGCTGCTTTGAGGTCATTATTCCCAAATCCATTAATCCAAAAAGAATTGCTTCTTTGAGGCTGTTTTACTGTCCTACCCTCCATGGATGGTCTCTGCTGCAATTGCCTACAGATCTCTTGGCCATTCCTCATCATTCATTTAAGCTAGTGATACCTGAATCATTGGCTGCCTTTCCCCTCTCGGGCTGCCATCATTCCGGGGCACTTCAGCATTGATGAGAATGACCTGTCAGAACCTTCTCCTCTCAGTTCTTTGACCTGCTATTTGTCTTCAGTGACCTTTTCAGTACTCCACCTCAGTCTTCTATTCTCACACACACCCTCTGGATCTTATGATCACCCCAATCTGTTCCATCTCTCAGATCACTAATTCAAGCAGCTCCACCAAGCTTGTTTTTGCAGCTACTTACACTACAACTACTCCTTCACCCTCATCAAGCACTCTAGTCCATTGACCCCTATCCTGTCTCCCAGGCCATCAGATCTCTCCTTTTTCACTTTCTTCCAGTCTAGCTCAGAGTCCTATCATTTCAAAAACACTCCTTTTTCTTTCTTGTCCATTGCTTTTCTGTTCAAAAGGCAAAACCTCATTCCTGAATGACTGCAGTTATGTCCACCAATGGCCAAGTGCTGTTGAAACCTCACAACATGGCAGGTTGCTTCCACTGTAAATACATGACCACCTATTTTCACTGGACTCTTAATACTTCCATGATCCTACTATGTTTCTTTGGTCAATTAAATCTCCCATTCCTCTCAATGACAGTTGCAAATCTTATCTGTTCTTCTTAAACCTCTATCCCATTACCCTTTTACTACTGGCTATTTCAACTAATGATCTAGTCTGAGCAAGCTCTCTCACTTACTGTTTCACACACAGGCATCTATAAATGGAAGTCCTCTGCTTCCTCACACCTAGCATGTAATCCACCTACATCTGGTATCCATCCTGTCCTCATTCTCTACTTAATCACAACTCCTTGGCTTTCTCAGGATCTTAACCTATCAAACTTTTTTTCAACTGCTTAAGTGTTTCCATTTACTTTTAAATATGTTTCAGTCTCCCCCCAAAACAAACGCATCCCAACAAATGAAAACATTATAAGCAAAACAATATAAACAACAAATCTCTGTTTTTGTCAAATCCTCTTACAAATAACTTATCTCTCTCAGTTCCTTCAGTGTCAAGAATATGGTCTGTATTGACTGCCATCTTTTCTTCACATCCCTTCCCCATCTGCTCCTCAGTCTGTTTCCGTCTAGTTGCCACACCCCTGCCCTGTCAAAGTAGCTCTAGTTGGTGATACATGATTTGTATTTTGCTAAATGCAGTGGTAGCATTTCACTTGTCAGCATATTAGATTAACATCTTTGTAATTCTCGGCAATACTGGCCTCTCCTTTCTTCTTGAGACGTTCTCTTCCCTTGCGTATGCTCTCATTTTGTTTCCCACTTTTCCTCAGCTTCCTAGGCAGCTCATTTCTGTCCAATTGGCCATTAAATGTTTAGGATCCTAGAAAGTTTTGAAAGTGGCCCCATTTTTTCTCTCATTTTTATATCTTCTCTTTAGGAGAAATCATCCATACCCACATAAATATGTTTCTAGCTTAGGCTTCTCCTCTGAGAAATAGACCCTTATGTCAGGCTCTTAGATGTCACAGTGGCCCTCCAAAGTGAAACTCACAAATGTTCTCTTTCCACTGCCTCATATCTGGTCCTAAATCCTTGTTCTTTGTTCTGTGTTTGTTATCTTTGTGAATGATGCCTACAATATTTTGGTTATACTACCAAAGATCTGAGTTATCCTTACTATATCCATTCCTTGCCTCTCCCCCACCCCCTCCAATATACAAACCATGAATCAAGTCTTGGTTTTTAACTTTCTAAATAATTTTGATATCAATTGACTTTTCTCCTTTTCTGTTGACACTGTCCTAGTCCCAGTTACTGTATCTTTAGGCTAAGTTAATGCAAAAAAGCTTCTAAGTGATTTTCCTGCATTTACTCTTCTTTTTATTTTTCCAGGCCTTTCTCTACTCTGACAGACAGACAAAATAATCTCAAAATACATCTCTGAACATTTCTCCCTAATACCCTGCCCACTCACCTCCTACCCCCATCTCATCAAAGTCTTCCCAAGTTCATGAGTGACCCGAGGCCTGTCAACCTAGAGCCCTACCTAGAGCCGCTCTCTCCCTTGGACCCTGAGCTCTGCCATAGGGGCCTTGCATAGAGCCTCCTCCTGTCTGTATCCCTACCTGTCTCCCCACAGGACCTTTACACATGCTGTTCTCCTTGCATAGGAAGTTCTTGTTCTTCATCCTGCCCTCACGTCCATGCTCCTTTAACCTAGTTTAAAATCCTATATTCAAAATCTCATCTGGAATACCACTTCCTCAGAAAATCCTGCCCTATCCTCCAGGCTTGGTCATATCTCACTGTCTCTCTCCATCACAAACTAGTTGGCATTTCACAGTGAAGAACTATGTCTGATTTAGCTCATCAGTGAATCCCTTAGTAAAATGCCTGGCGTATAGAATGTGCTGAATTTTTGACAAATGCAAGAATGAATGAACAAACGAACAAACGAACCATTATGTACAAATTAACAGAGTCCAAATTAGAGTTTGAAGTTTAATACTTTATTGGCTCACTGTAGGGTGCATGACTTGATTTGGAACTATATACGGTATGAGCATAATTGGGGCATAGGATGAAAAAACTCAAGAGTTCGGCATTCCAAATATGTATTCCATCGTGATTCTTTTATTGTGACTGTCTTTATTTTTAAATTGCATACTAAATTGAATTATGTTTCATAAATATCTAAATAGGTGTATATAGTTATCCCTTGACCGTTTTTCTCTTTTATTCAATTTCTTCTGATAATCTTTTTCATTAATCCTCCATTTCTTTTCTCTTATACCATGTCATTCTTTTTCAGTCATTATCTTGATACTTACTGACAATTTACTTTTCTATCCCTTGATATAGCAACTTCTTTGCCACTTTCGATGTCCACATTCTTTGAAAAATAATTTTACACAAAAATTTCTATCCTGTACATGGATCATAGGAATTAGAAATTGTATCGCCCTAATTGTTTAAAATTTTTATGTTCGGGTATTTTATCATGAGCTCCTGAGGGCAAGAGCCTCGTAGCTCTCATTGAGCCTCTGGTCCACTGTGGGATGAACAAGTGTCTGCAGTAGAGTGGACTTAAATAGCTATAAATGAATGTCATACATGGGTGGCTTCTTTTAAAAATATATATTTAACAGTTAAACTATATCAAATATAATACAAACTTTACTTTGATGGTACAAAAGATACTTAAAAACCTAGGGTTTCCCTGGTGGCGCAGTGGTTGAGAGTCCACCTGCCGATGCAGGGGACACGGGTTCGTGTCCTGGTCTGGGAGGATCCCACATGCCGTGGAGCGGCTGGGTCCGTGAGCCATGGAGCCTGTGCTCCGCAACGGGAGAGGCCACAACAATGAGAGGCCCACGTACTGCAAAAAAAAAAAAAAAAAAAAAAAAAAAAACCTAACCATCAGTTTTTATTATATAAAGATTCAGAAGAGCCAAGTAATGGAGATTTCTAGCTGATAGAATGTTAGGAAGAGATTTACTGTATTCATTTTTTTTCTCTGCAAAAAAGAAATCAGCTGGGATATATTCTTGGAAATCTGGCCAGAATGAAAATGCCTACATTCTCAATGAGACCTGGCGCTGGCACTTCCTGATTTCCTGCCTCTCCCCTTCTTTTGTTCTGATGGATCTTCAGGGAGTGCCCTTATCCTCCTTGCTCCATTTGTCTCCAGGGTGAAGGCTTGTGATTCTTAATCATACTCCATTGATTCTCTCCCCAGCCAACCTCTGGAATTGAACTTGATACAGACACTCTATAGGGTCATATAGCATCTTTGTTCAAGAAGATAATCTTTCTCCCCTGGAATGAAAGCTGGTGTCCATTTCTCTGGAGATTTCCTCTGTACTGGCTACATCTTATGGAATTTATTTTTGAATTGTCTTGGGATCCAAGGGGATGCTTAATTAGAACAACCAGCCAGGGAAGAAATCAAATATTTACTTTTTCTCTTCATTCAAAATCGGGCATTGTTATAGGCATTGGGAATACCACGGAAGTGTTTTTACTTTCAAAGTTTCTAGTGAATTATTCCTTTTTTAATCAATGGCAAAAAATGTCATCAAGTAAGGGTCAAATATGACAAGACACTAGGCTACATTATCTCTTAACATCTAACCTAAAGAATATATTTTGTTTTCTCTTCAGTGTTTTCTTAGAGAATATTTTATTTCATAAATCACTCTGTGAAACTAAAATTTACAAATTTCATAAAAATTTAGAATAATACTAAATTGTGTGTGTGTATAATTTCCAGATACTTCTTCAGTTGCCCTTCTACCATTTTTAGTAACTCCCCCCAATCACTGATATAAAGAGCAAGAAGGATTGCTATCTTGTTAAAATTAACTTGGATTTTCTAAAAAAGAAAACTTTAAAAATATTCCTTTCATACTTTAATCGTTTTGAAAACAAGAAAAGTAAATTCAGTTGGAAGTAAATTAAATAATTGCCCATTAACTTTGTACTAGGTTCAGCTATTTTTCCTGTAGAGATATGGAATTAACTTGAGGAAAAGCAACTTAAAAATTTCCAAGAAAAACGTAACAAAAATCGCTAAACTTAAATCATTAAATTTATAACATTAATTCCATTTTCCTTCATCTTCTTTCATCTGGAATGTAGAGAAGTAACTTGAAAAGTATCTGAGCTTTCTCTCTGGGGAAAAGAAGGGAAGACAAATGACAGCAATGGTATTCAAATCACACAGAGCTTTGGGAATTAATATCCTTGTAAATGTGCAGTGTGAAGTCCTGCCTCAGGTCACATTCTTTGTAAGAAACTATAAAGCTTGTTGATTTTTAGAAAGTGGTATTGGCAATGGTATGCTTTCAAGCCTTTTATCCAAACATTTTAAAGAACAAAAAGCATATTAGTCAAACATTTGAAGTGTAGAGAAGGAAGGTATTTCTACAGTAATGGAATTATAATTTTTTCATATAGTGGTTGATCCCCAGAACTGAAAAATTTCACACATAATTTAGTTTTTCTTTGAGAAGTGTTTTGATAAAATTGACCTTAATAAAAGCAAGAATAAGAGTAAAAATATGTGGAACAACATCATGACATAGCAACAAGATAGAGTTATGACGATTAGGGTAAGGTCCAATTATTGTCATTCTTTAACTGAAACAGAAGAATAAATAGACAAACTGAGGTTAAGGGGAAAAAATGTTCTGCTCTAGTATAAGAACAGTTGATGTTAGAATTAACTGCCAACAGAGAATGTGAAAAACTGTGGCTAGATAGGCAAAGACTGTTAAAACAGAGGATAATGCTGATTTATGACGTCAATTCAGTATACATTTTATTTAATTTCAGGTATTCTAAATCATGCTACTGTGCAAAAGTGTCCTTTTTATTTCTATATTTATAGAAGTCTTCTATATGAATTTAAAAAACAAAACTGATATATAACCAAAAAAATTAAGAAAGTAAAAAGAAAAATTGACTAGAACAAGAAAAGGGAAAGGATTATATGTTAGGATAAATATAATGTAGAGATATAAAAGACGTGATTTTCATGTTTGGTGTTGGACATGATTCAACTGAAGAAAGCAGTTTTCATTTCCATTTAAGTTTTCTTAATATGCATTTGACTTACAAATATGCATTTGATTTACAAATGCATATATATCAGCATATATATATATATATATATATATATATATATATATATATATATATATATATATATATACACACACTTTTACAGGAGGAATGGCATGTATTTAATTTAGGGAAGAAATCGTGAGATAGAGTCCAATACATACAATTCATAATACATGTGAAAGCTACAAGAATAGTAGAACCAGCATCTGGCCCAAAATAAGGACTTGATAAATGTTAGCTATTGTTACTGCTATTACTACTACTATCTCTAGTACTCCGAGGTTCTTTTAACAGAAATAATCACCAAATAATTATACCATAAATGAACAACAACTATGGAACATGTGCCTTGTGAAAGATTTTGCATGTATTTTAAAGTCATCCTCTCATTTCAAACCTACACAAATATTAATCTTCCTTTTTGCACATGAGGAGACTCAAGCTTTGAGATCTTAGGTAACATGTCTTCCTCAGGTCACCAAACTGGCAAGGAGCAAGGCTAGTCTCAAAAGTGGAGGTATTTAATGTCAAAGCCAGTGTCCTTTTTCACTTTTCTTCTAAAGATTGGTTTAAGTAACCTTATTAAGCTAATCAAATTAACGTTTATTTATATAATTTCTCTTTGTATTTTACTTCAAAGTAGGAAAGTAGAGAATTAAAGACAGATGTAGGTCTAGGGCTGGTCTCATCCTCAACGAAACAAATTTATTTCTTAAAGATTTTGACTTCCTCTTCTACCTCCAGTCACTTTGGGTTATTGGCTCACCTAAAGTTACTGAGCAGCTAAATGAGAATGATAACTGTAAATTGAAAATTACCCCCTTTGCTCAGCATGTGTTCTTGCTGCTTAGCGTGGTAAGCTTATTTAAGTGTAACCTCACAGTCACCTTGGAGAGACAGGAGAAGATGCATTTTAAGAGATTGAAAGGTAGTGTTTATACTGCAGTTGTATTTGTAGGCAGTTTTGATTATTTTTATTGTTGAAACTTCTTGGTGCCTGAATGAAGCATCTCTTCAAACTTTAGTTTGCTGCTGGAGTTTTCTGCTAGAGTAATAAATTCTCTGAGGGACAAACAATCCTATATCCCCAGGAAGTGAGGGATGGGGACTAAGATAAGTGACGGGAGGGCACTGAGTGGGAATGATTGGCTCCTTTCTAGCTATCCATCCTGGTATCCCTATCCAGAAGCAAATAGTTGGCTGATTTCTTAATATATTTTGTGTGCACTTCAAAGGACAAAGAGTATAGAAGGGTATTCTGACCGTTGCATTGCTTTTCCAAAGCAGAATACACAGACACTTAGAATGGGGTGGGTGTGGATTATGATGGGACATTTCTTGATTTTCTTTTCAAAGTGCGGATGTGTGGGGATGTTCTTAAGGGTACATACATAAGTCATTGTGGAGTAAATATTGCAAATATATGTGACAGAAAAACATTTAGGAAGAGGACTCCTTTGACCTGTGATGCCTGGATTTATTCCATTCATGCTGTTAAGTCAATAAAGGGATTGCTCTGTTCCCCACAATAAGTACTGAACCTGATTTTGTCAGGTTTTAGGTGATGGTAAGGATGGAGGTCAAAATGGTTTTCTTGGGAGAATGTTTCTTGATCTAAAGCCATGACTCCTAGAAAAAAACCTATAAACCTCACTTTCAACAAAATGGAAAATTAAAGAGTTTCTTCTCAATCCAAATTGATCTGAAGCAGTTCTCAAGAAGCCGTCTTTTTTTCTTTTTAGGCCTTGAAACAGTCTCAAGAAGACTAGTAGAGTCTTGGTTTTGATATTGACTTTGAGTAGTATTTGTTCAGTTATCCCTTCAGATGTTCGGATCCCTTCCAGAAACTTATCAGTACCCCAGGCATGAACTAGCATCAGTTAGAGATTTGATAGCACTGGCCTTCCTCAGCAGATGATACCTGGGGCTCCTGTGGAGCAATATTTGGGAGCCTCTGTTGGTGTTCAAGGCTGATACAGGCTTTCTTGGGCAGGAGTATCCCATTATTGAATACTGGTCCAGTCACCAGCTAGGTCCCTCAGGTTTCCTTATGTAAACTTTAAACCGGCCCTCCATTCTTCTATATTCATGTTGATTTTAAAAACTCCTCATTTATCTACTCTCTCTATATATTAGTCTCCTCCTTTGAGATGACCTAGAACTTAGTTCACCAATTTTGTTTAATGACTACTTACTTGCTCTAAAAAAAAAAAAACAAACTTATCTATCTCCAATTTCTATATAAATGTAACATTCACAAATTATAATGATTTTATTAGTAAAAGTACATTCTATTAATTTTTTTCATCAAGACCTATTATAACCTACATAATATAAATATATTTTTATCACTTTAAATAAGAAGAATCACAACATTACAACTTCTTCAATTAGTAACAAAGATAATGCCAATGTGCTGGAAAGCATGTACAATCCATATGTGAATGTTGGAACAGAAAGGAAGAGAAAGTGGGCAGGTAGAGTCTGAGGTAGTACAGAGGAAAGGTAGAGAAGGGTCATAGCAGAGAGAAGACAGGGAGAAAGAAAGCCTTCCCAGAGGAAGTGCAAGCAGGGTGAATGCCTAGTCCTTGAATAAGCAAATGATGACTGGCTACAAGGGCCTCCTTAGACCATGCCCCTGCCCTCTTCTGGCTCCTTCTCACTGAGCAAACAAGAGAGACATTTGAATCTCTCTCAAAGAGACATTTGGAGACCAGGAGTCCTTTCCAACCAGAGACCAAGGCAGTGTCTTAATTTAATGGGAAAAGAAAAGGTCCCAATAAAAAGGTACAGAATCCTTGAAGGAGGAGGGAATTCTCTAAGTAGCAGAGAAGAGGAGAATTACTGAAGTGGATACTGAGAATTCCAAGATATCATTTTGCACTTTCCCATTTTTGCCTAGAGTTAACCCTGCACACTTCTATATGTCTCCTGATCACGAGAAGCTATTCGGTGGTGTTTTTGTTATGCTTGGTTGCTTCCGCTCTGTTTCCCTCTTGAAAGGACCATGGTCTATTATAATTCATGTAAATTATGAAGCTTTTGAAATATTTTAAGGTATAAAGGCACATTATTTTCTGATTTATTAATCAAGATATTGAGCATCTGGTACATAGTCTGTTCTTTATGATTATTTAAATGGAAGTGAACTGAATATCCTCTTAAGGCTCAACATGAAATAAGTTCCGATAAATGGAAAGATCAACTTCTGAAGAGTTAGACTCCTACTACTGACAGGTGATAACCTGAAAGCCTGGAAAGGGTTGTCATTGTTAACCTTTAATGTTCCTGGAATCAAGATCAGTGGTTCTTTGATGCCTTGATTTGGATTCCACCTTCTTCAGACTGGTAAAGGGCAGCATGGTGGACTGTCTGGGATGCAGCATTTTCTTTTTTTGATTATGGAGATTTGAAGTTTGGACTCTGAAATATTCTGTCCCTCAGTACATCTCTGCTGTATTTTCTACAAGTGATGAATACCAAATGTCACTGATGCATTAGGATTCTACAGTCATTTTGATTTACTTTATACTTGATTGGGAGCAACTTTTAATTAAATTCAATGTAATTTAATGGTTTCCACATGTACATTCTGTTTTCTGGGTTATAGAATCGCACAGCTGTATTTTTAGAAAGAGAACTGAGAGTTGTAAATTTTTGTTCAGCTTGCAACTGAGTTTCATTTCTAAATTTTATATGTAAAGGGAAAATTATGCAAATAAGACATCCAAAACAATGCATGTTCCATGTGAAAGGAAAATATAGTTTGACTCTGAAACTAGGCTTAGTAGGTTGTAGTCATGTTAGAATAAGGGTAAATATTGTAATGCCAATAGACATTCTTTTGGACTCAGGCATGAGCCTGCCAAAAATGTTTCATTTTTTGATTGCTTACAGTTAGGCATAACTGGAAAACAACTGGTATAAACACTAATTCATTGAAAATGGCTGATGAGAATAGAAGAATTGAAATGGGTTGGAAGAGAAATAATAAGGCATGGGCAAGGGCCTGCTTTGAGATTAGCCTTCTTCCTTCTCTGATCCCTTGTTTGATGAGTGTTTTCCCATTAGGTTTTGGACAGAGACCTCATTTTTCTCCAACTCCTCTCAGGGTTTAAAGGTTCAGTTTCTTCCAGTACCACTCCCACACTGTCTTGTATTTAGAAAAGACAGCATGGTAATCTGTTTTATTACTCCCTTGACTGATAACATTTCTATTCATTCCTATTTAATCTTGTTGACAGGAATTTATTTTCTGAACTTAATTATCACTGTAATTCTGAGGTTACCATTTTTTTCCCTTTAATTTCAAGAGCAGTGTTTTCTGTGAAAGGGCGCATCTGTTTTTTCAGTAAACATTTTTTTCTATCTGAAGTGTCTTTGGCAACTTGGTAAGTTGTCGCCATCAGTAGAATTATAAAGACAAAATGATGAATGAAACTACTGATACAAATTAGTTATATTTCAGAATTCAAATAAAAACTCTAAGTTAACAAAGTCAGGCCCTTCTTATATACCTTTAGGGAATTATGCAATTCAGTTCATTATGCAACTCCCTCACAGCTTTCATTTTCATGTATCTGTGCAGGTTGATGTGGTTTCAGGGGATGCATATACATTGCTGTGTTTGTTTTCTGTTAAATATAAAAATTGACCTCATGATGCGGGGTGGGGGGAAGGAGGTGGGGAGGGAGAAAGAGAGAGAGATAAGAGGGAAGAAGAGGGAGGAGGAGGAGAGGGGAGACGTGGGGGGAGTTAGTTTTATATATCACAAGAATTTATATATATACATGCACATGCACACACACACATATGTATTCATATATATATTGCTTACTTAAAGAACAACTTTTGGCACTTGTATTTTCAGGAGACTTAGCTCTGGAATTTTACTACTTGAAATGAGATGGTCCAGGCTTGAGCAAAGCTCAGACTTAATACAGCAATTGTGTCTAGATTGTGTCAGGATTGCTTTGCACAGTCTCATTCGCCCATTTACCCACTATTCATTCATTTACCCATTCATTCATCAAACAACAATGGAACACTTACTAAGTTCCCCAAGGAACAGTGATCTAGTGGGAGGAAGCAGATAAGTTATACGTACAAGTCAGCGAATGCTATAATAGAATGAACAATATTCTTTGGGCATCCAGAAGAAGGAGAATCTTTTTTTTTTTTTTTTTTTTTTTTTTTTTTTTTGCGGTATGCGGGCCTCTCACTGTTGTGGCCTCTCCCGTTGCGGAGCACAGGCTCCGGATGCGCAGGCCCAGCGGCCATGGCTCACGGGCCCAGCCGCTCCGCGGCATATGGGATCCTCCCAGACCGGGGCACGAACCCGTATCCCCTGCATCGGCAGGCGGACTCTTAACCACTGCGCCACCAGGGAGGCCCAGGAGAATCTTTCTTCTGCTGCTTTTACAGTGTCCCTGACAAGCTGCTTGCAGCCACAGAAGTAGATGAGGAAATAAAATGCCACAGTGCTGTTTGCGTGACGCCAGGCAGAACTGAGTTCCTAATCCCTGCTCTTTCACATACTGGTTGTGTGATCCTGGGAAAGGGGTTTTCAAGATTTAGTGCTCTGTCAATAAAATATGCTAAAAATGATACCTCCTCCATCAATTGATGTAAAGCGTAAATAGTGGAGCATGTGTGACAATACCGTCTCAGTGCTTGGTGCACAATCGATATCCATTGAGTTAATACAAGTAGAGTGTCATCACCAACAAAGTATCAGTTAAATAAATGAGACTTTTCATAGATTCACGTTCATCTATTCTAAATTTCTTCATCATAGGTGTTTTATAGAATATTGTTTTACTTTTCCATTTGGTATTCAGGTCAAAACAGAAAATGTTAAGACTTTTAAAGGACTACCTTTTTTTTTTAAGTTTGGAACTAAAAACTTAAAACAGTTTGTTTTTATAATTTCAGTCACAATCCCATTGCACTAATTTTATAATCTGTACATGAGTTTGACCCAAATTAACCTAAAGTATCCTACTTTGTTAGGCTTATTTATAAGCATGGACGTTTTGACAATGGTTCTCAGTCCTGTTCTGACAAATTTACCTTTTAGTTAAATTTTTTTTTTTTTTTTTTCTTTTTGCGGTATGCGGGCCTCTCACTGTTGTGGCCTCTCCCGTTGCGGAGCACAGGCTCCGGACGCGCAGGCCCAGCGGCCATGGCTCATGGGCCCAGCCGCTCCGCGGCATATGGGATCCTCCCAGACCGGGGCACGAACCCGTATCCCCTGCATCGGCAGGCGGACTCTCAACCACTGCGCCACCAGGGAGGCCCCTTTTAGTTAAATTTAATGATCAGAAGATCAGTTAATGATCTGGGAAACACTATTAGCCAACCTGTGAGTTAAGTTTCTAAGATATTTTGTATGTTTATGTAAATATATAAAAACTTTATTTATAAACTTTGTGTGTATGTGTATGTTTAAACAAAGTAAGTGATTTATAGATTTTTGAAGTAGATTTTAGCTTGATTCCTAAACATTAGTAAATTAAAACAACTTGAATTTTTGTTTCTAATAACTTCTTCCAGGAAGCAAAGTTCACGGAAGACTTTTAGATCCAATCAACAGCTTTACAAATAATAGTCTAGAATGAAGCATACATAACTAAACCAAACATATCATTCTAAAGCAGTGCTGTCCAATAAAAGTAGAATGTGAGCCACATATGTAGTCTTAAAAAACAGTTGAAATTAATTTAAATAATCTAACCCATTATATCTAAAATATTATCAATTTAACATGTCATCAGGATAATAATCAGTACTTCAGTTTTCAAATTTAAATTTTAAAATAAAACATTCAGTTCCTCAGTTTCACTAATCTTATTTCAAGTGTTCAGTAGCCACATAAGGCTGGTTAGTGGCTACTGTAGTAGATAGCACATATCTGAAGTCTTCCTTTTATAGATCATTTTAATGGTTATTTATGATTTTAAATGATTAGAAAATTAAACAAGTATCAGAGAGGGACCTTTATAAGGCTATAACATTATATGTTAACTTCTTTTGGGAAAAAGGAACTTATTTTTCTTTTCAAGAACCTACATGTACAATGAGATAGGCAAACTTCCAAGGATCCTGGGTGATGTTGAGGGATGAGCATCCCGAGGTTCTCTTAGAGTAAATTTGAATGCAAGTCAAGTAGCTCAAAGATTGTTCTCCACTCAGTAACTGGACAAGATTTATCATTCTTGCCATTCCTAACAAGTATCTCTGAAGATGACTTAGCTGTTCTGATTTTTGGCCCACAGACAGATGACTTCTCCTAGCCCCTTGATACTAGGTGACAATGAGCAAAAAGCAGTTCATCTCTCCATAGAGTTATTTACCACAGAGCATTATTGTGTACTTGGCCATTTAACAAATGCTGTGGAATGGATAACTTATATTGTGATTCCACTCAGGTGCACAATGTCAAGTGCAGGTGAGAAATTGTTTTTTTGCTTAAGCTTCTGAAAATACAGTAGGAATCTAATACATTGTTGAGCAGTCCAGAATATTCATTACGGATACGCAGAGTTGGCTACAAGTAAGAATTATTCCTAACCAACATACTAAAGTTACCAATGTGCCCAGTAGCTATTTCCCACTTTCCTAGCCCACAAATGCTCACTCAGGGGCATTTGCTGCACACGGTAATCCCTCCAAATAACTGTTATGCCAAGGAAAATATGTTTCATTATTAAAGAATAAAGCAAATTAGAGTACATCTGAAGAGTGAGGAAGTATATCTGAATGGGAGAAAAGAGAACGTTTTAAAGAGGGGAAGGCATATTATCTCAACCTTGGAAGGAAAATAATTCAATTTGACAAATATGTACTCAGTAATTACTGTATGTCAGCAAATGCTATGAACTGAGTTCTCAGGGACTTAGCACACAGCTCCTGCCATCAAATAGCTTATAGAAAATGGGAGATTTTAGACATGCATACATCGGTAAGGAATGTTTGATGGTGGAGATGCAGCAGTAGAAAGATTACTTGAATGAAAGTACTAAAGGAATTAAGATGTGAAGCAAGGGGCATAATTAAAGAACAGGAAATAGCCTCAGATTAAAGGAAGCAATTTTTTTCTTCGAGTTGTATTGAGATATAGTTGACATACATCACTGTATTAAGTTTACGGTGTACAGCATGATGATTTGAGTTACATACATCATGAAATGATTATCGCAATAAGTTTAGTAAGCAGTCATCATCCGATATAGATGTAAAACCAAAGAAATAGAATAAAAATTTTTCCCTGTGATGAGAACTCTTAAAGTTTACTCTCTTAACCACCTTCATATATAACACACAGCAGTGTTCATTATATTTATCATGTAGTACATTGCATCCCTAGTACTTCTCTTACTTTTAACTGGAAGTTTGTACCTTTTGACTGCCTTCATCTAATTCCCCCTCCCCTTGCCTCTGGTAACCAAAATCTGATTTCTTTTTCTGTGAGTTTGTTTGTTTTCAAAGTATTATTGACCTACAACACAGTTCCTGTTACACAACATATTAATTCAATATTTCTATACATTTCACATTGATCACTGGTAAGTCTAATTACCAAGGAAGCAATTTTTGAAGAGGGAACATCAGGAGATAGAAAGCCAGAAAGATAATTTGATCCAACACAGTGGTTAGTGCAAGATTTTAACTAGGAACGTGATATAGACAGCTCTTTACTTCAGGAAATATAAAGTTTGGTGGTAGGAAGAGCAGATTAGATAGGAGGCTATACTTATAATAAAATTAATGATAAGAAGAGTGAATTGTAGGAAGTAAAGAGGAAGGGAGGGGACAGATTCATGATGGGTGTAGAAGGAAAATGGTTTGACCACTGATTAGGTGAAGAAAGAGGGAGGAGTCAAAGATGACTCAGGTTTTGAACTGAACATCTAGTCAGATGGTACCATTAACAAAAATAGGGAAGATATGGTTGGGGAAAATACAGTGAGTTCCATAGTAGATGCACTGAATTGTAGACACCTGTAAAACGTCTAGGAGTAGATGTCTAACAAGCACTTGTAAATAGAAAATTGGAATTTGGGAGATAAGTACAGTCTGAGGATACAAGTATACAAGTTTTTGAGAACAGTATTATCTGTTAAGCTAGATCCTGTGAAAATGCACATAAGTAAAAGAGGATAGGAGATATTTACTGAAAAAATAGAAGGAACTGCTAACTCAATAAAATTTCTGGGAGTCGATAACTGTTATCTTCTTGAAAGTTACTGCAGTGTCCAGCCCTCTACTATTAAGAAAGTGGCATAATATTTAATGGGTGTCTCAATTTTATAAGTAATTTGTAACAGTTGGTGCTCAGTTCCAACTCATTGAATAAATGGTGTTTAAAGGCTGTAAGTACTGAGTGGCATCCAGTGCAAGAAAAGATTCTTCAGGTGGTCCAGGCTAAAGTGTAAACAATTCTAGTGCTTGGTTCTTATGACCCTGATTAGATCTGTGGTGCTCAGGGTATCTGTATCAGAATCAGAGATTGTTTGGAGCCTAGGGAAAGCCCCAATAGGAGAATCAAGTAGAATCTTCAGAGTTTAAAGGTAAAACCTTATCCCTTTCATCAAGTAATTATTTTCTGTTTGAGAAAGAGCTCTTACTCACTGGGTTCTAGTGGACTGTGGAACCACGAGGCCCCCCAGAATCCCAAGCTGCCCTGCTTTTTTTTTTTTTTTTTTTTGCTGTACGCGGGCCTCTCACTGCTGTGGCCTCTCCCGTTGCGGAGCACAGGCTCCGGACACACAGGCTCTGCGGCCGTGGCTCGCGGGCCCAGCCGCTCCGCGGCATGTGGGATCTTCCGGGATCGGGGCACGAACCCGCGTCCCCTGCATCGGCAGGCGGACTCTCAACCACTGCGCCACCAGGGAAGCCCTGCCCTGCTTTTTTATTTGATTGTATTTTCTAGGCATGAGTTTCTTAAGGACAAGATACTTTGGCTTATTCATGTTTGTGTACCTAAATCCTTGCAGGGTGTTTAGCAGTTATTCATTGCTCAAAACATATTGGTTGAAAGTCCTTTTCCTTGGCCCTGTAGTTATTGACATCTGCTAAGGAAATAATCAGACATGAGAAAAAATATATAAAATACTATAATATATATATTATAAATACAAGCATATTTATAATAGATTTGTATTTATTTATAACAGGAAAATTTGAAAGAGAATTAATATTTAATAATAGAGAAATGCCTGACTAAATTATGGGATGTAGACAGAATATCATACAATCATTAAAACCTGTGATTTTGAAGAACATTGATGACATGATAACATATGCAGGATATAACTCTAAATTTAAAATATAATGTATAAAATGGTAATTACAGCATGCTCACAGTTTTATCTATCAATTCACCTGTGTTGGAAGGAAATAAGTGTGACAAGAATTCCTCTTAGGGTGAGGACTATTTTTGTTTAGGAAGGTATATTGAGCCTAATCGAGTAGAAAATAAAACACAGAGATCATGTGTTAGTAGTAATAATGAAGCAGAGTGAAAAGAGTGACAGAGGGGGTGTATTTTATATAAGGTGGTCACGGAAGACTTCTCTGATAAGTCACATTTGGGCAGAAACTTGGGTATAGGAGATGAACCAGTGTGTTTGTTTGCTGGTGGGAATGATCCAGTAAAGAGGGAATGTTTGACAATGGAGTGGGGAGAAGGGACAGCCATAGGAGCCATGTCCTTGATTAGGCCCAGGTGAGAAGTTAGCCTAAGCTATGAGTGTAAATGATTCCTTCACCATAAAGGCAGGGCATGTGCCTGCTGTTGCTGGACGTTAATAGGTATCGGTGTGGGAGTTTACGAAAGTTCTGTTCTGATTGCTTCTGTTTTCTCAGTACAATAGAAGAAAAGTCATCAAATAAGAGTGAGAAGGGATAAAAAAAGAGGTGATGTATAAAATAGTCATGTATGAGAGTGGGAGTCAGTCAATATTAGTTAAAAAGCATATAACAATTTCTATTATTTTCTGTATTTTTGGTGAATTTTAATTATTTTTTTCTTTTCCTGACCTTTAAGTTTAATTTATTTACTTATTTTTATTGAAATACAGTTGATTTACAATGTCGTGTTAGTTTCAGGTGTACAGCAAAATGATTCTGTTATGTATACATATTCATCTATTTTTTTCAGATTCTTTTCCCTTATAGGTTATTGCAAAATATTGAGTATAGTTCCCTGGGCTATACAATAGATCCTTCTTGGTTATCTATTTTATATATAGCAGTGTGTATATGTTAACCCCAAACTCCTAATTTATCCCTTCCCCACCCCTTTCCCCTTTGGTAACCGTAAATTTGTTTTCTGTCTGTGGGTCTAGTTCTGTTTTGTATATAAGTTCATTTGTATCATTTTTTTAGATTCCACATATAAGTGATATCATATGATGTTTGTCTTTCTCTGTCTGACTTTCTTCACTTAGATAATCTCGAGTTCGATCCATGTCGCTGAAAATGGCATTATTTCATTCTTTTTTATGGTTAATATTCCATTGTATATACATACACACCACGTCTTCTTTATCCATTCATCTGTCGATGGACATTTAGGTTGCTTCCATGTCTTGGCTATTGTAAATAGTGGTGCAGTGAACATCTGGGTGCGTGTATCTTTTTTTTTTTTTTTTTTTTTTTTTGCGGTACGTGGGCCTCTCACTGTTGTGGCCTCTCCCGTTGCGGAGCACAGGCTCTGGACGCGCTGGCTCAGCAGCCATGGCTCACGGGCCCAGCCGCTCTGCGGCATGTGGGATCTTCCTGGACTGGGGTACGAACCTGCGTCCCCTGCATTGGCAGGCAGACTCTCAACCACTGCGCCACCAGGGAAGCCCGCATGTATCTTTTTGAATTATGGTTTTCTTCGGATATGTGCCTAGGAGTGGGATTGTAGGATCATATGGGTGAATTTTTAATTTATCCATAAGTACAGGTTTTTCTATCTCTGCATCACTTTATATCTTTTCCATCTCCTTGTAACCAAAGTGGTTAATCCAGTGGCAAACTGATAGAAAATAGAAGTGAAGACAACCGCTCAGTTCTAGAGCTTCTACAGAAACTTGTAATAACTAAGGTATCTCTTTTCTGCTAATGAAATAATTGACTTTTTCTCACTGCTCCTCAACAGGGTGGTGGCGATTGTCCAGAAATGAGTATTGGAGCTATAAAAATTGCCTTGGAAATTTCTCTTCCTGGTTCTTTCATCTATGTTTTCACTGATGCACGGTCCAAGGATTATCGCCTCACTCATGAGGTGCTGCAGCTTATACAACAGAAACAGTCACAAGTGAGTAGGAATCAACTCCCCACCACTGAATTTTCCATCTGAACACAGCTGTAAGAAATACAAGAGATTGCCTCCCCTCCCTGACTATACTATGTGTGACAAATGTCAATAATTACAACTATTGATCCATATACATGGACTCCAATATGTATGTGTCATTTAATCTAAACATGTTAAATGGATATGTGATATTTGTATGTAGCATATGAATGCCTTGTTTCATAATATGGAGAAGAAATGATTCGGGTTTAATTAAGATGCTTGTTACCATCTTATCCTTATAACTGACAAAAACATAGCCCTGACAGAAAAGGCCTCTATTTCAAATATCACCTCCTGTGTGGCATCTTGTCTGAGTCAGTTACTCATTGTATCAGTTAGCTATTGCTGCATAACAAGCTGTTCTCTCAATGACTTAAAACAATAATCATTTATTTCTCACATGTTTGTAGGTTTCAGTTATGCTAGGCTATGCTTGCTCACTTGTGTATCTGGGCATAGTTTGGGTTTGGCTTATCTAGGTGATCTCTGGGTTGACTTGGCTCTGCCTTGCAGGTTTCTCAGCCTCTTTCTGAGACCAGGAAGCTAGTTTAGGCATGTTCTTCTCATGACCAAGGCAGAAACACTAGAGAGCAAGTGGAAATACCCAAGGCCTCTTGAGTTCAGGCTTAGAACCAGTAGAATGCATATCTATATCTATATATATCTTCCACTTGCCTGGTAGTATGTTAATACATAGTAAGTGCTCAATAAATATATATTGATTTCTGAAAACCCTTTAAACTATCTTCTTTTTTCAAAAATCATAGGTGGTATTTGTGCTCACTGGAGATTGTGATGACAGGGGCCATATTGGATATAGAGTCTATGAAGAAATTGCCTCTACAAGTTCTGGTCAAGTGTTCCATCTGGACAAAAAACAAGTTAATGAGGTCAGTTTAACAAAGTGGGTCTACTTTATTACCAGCTACCTTACCAGCGTCAGTTAGGCAAACCTAATTGTGTCAGTTTTGATTTCAAAAACAATTCAAACAAAAAAACATTTTCCCCCATTCCCCACAGGTCAATAAAGTCATTAAAACAATGTGGAGAAACATAGATTTATCTGGTATTAATTTCTAGACTGTATTATGCTATACTGATAAATTATTTAGATTTAAGCATACATTTATTTAAAATTCATTTAGTGGAACTTGAAAATTTTTGTAGTTGTTGTTGTTTAGTGAGGTAAGTTTGTATTCCTGATGTACAGCTTTTGGATAACTGGTAAAATGAGGCTTGATTTGACTTTTACTTGACTCATTTTACATTTGTTTACTGAAGTAGAATATAAAAAAGTGAGTTATTAAGCCAAATTCTAATGAAGTTAGCTCTCTAAGATTAAAAGTAAAAAACTATAACTCAGTAACTATATATTTATCTAAAATTTTTTATGATAATAAAATCTATAACTTATATGCTAAGAAAATCTTGGTACTTTCTAAAGAAGTGTTTGAGATATATTTAATTGTCATGATTATTTCTTTTTGTTACCTTGCCTTGACCTTACTTGTGATGATAAAATTTTGTTTACTTATTTATTTGGCTCCTACTTAAGTTTCTAGGAACATGCCAGAACAAAGATAAGATTTTACGTGGGTATAATTCATATTTGATTTGATGTGGTCAGTGTATCAAAAAAAATTCTATATTTTTTTGTTTGTTTGTCATTACTGCAATTAGTATTATTTAACATTTTTCTTAATGAACAATTTTTCAACTACTGATTGAAAGATAACAAGCATGATTGACTGTATATATATATATATTCACAGATACTTAACACACATACTCATATATATGCACATATATGTAGATGTGTGTTTGTGTGTGTATGTTTTCTGTTTTTCCTCTTTCTTTGTGATCTAATATGTGGTAGATATTTAAGTTTCTGATGTGAGCTAAAAATATGGGCTTCTCTTTGTAGGACAGGATTTTATATATATATGTATAAATATATATATATATATATATATATATAAAACCTGGAGAGTATTATGCTTAGTAAAATAAGACAGAGAAAAACAAATACTGTGTATTTTCACTTATATATGGAATCTAAAAAAATAAAACAAACAAACAGATGTAACAAAACAGAAATAGACTCACAAATACAGAGAACAAATTATTGGTTACCAGAGGGGAATGGGTGGGGGAGAGGGGCAAAATAGATGAAGGTGTTTAAAAGGTACAAACTACTAAGTATAAAATAAATAAGTTTTTAAGGATATAATGGACAGCACAGGGAATATAGTCAATATACAGGTTCTATGAATTTCACGACAAACTTCCTTGTCTTGAAAGAAATGGTTCAGTAGTCCTCTTATAACTAAAGAGTTCCTATTACATCATGGTGGAACTAATAGGACATTGCATATTTCTAGAATAAACATTTTAGCGAAAATATTTTTTATTAATATGTGATATACAAACCTGGGAGGTTACTTTAGTCCAAATGGTTTTTTTTCTTGCAAGAAACAGCCTTAGAGTGATATGTGTCTTGAGTCCATATTGTGTCCACTGTAGTGATCCAGAAATGCCTGGGCAGGTCTGACAACTACTCAACTACAGAGCCCTTAGCAGTTATTCTAATAAACATCTGCATGAGAATTTGGGAGCCTGGGAAGAGAAGAGTTGGAGAAGAGTGCAGAACCGTCTCAGGAACTGGGTTTCTTGTCCCATCCCATATACTGTGCTTGACCCTAATGACCTCACACTGGCCAGAATGGACATCATCAAAAAATCTACAAACAATAAATGCTGGAGAGGGTGTGGAGAAAAGGGAGCCCTCTGGCACTGTTGGTGGGAATGTAAATTGATACAGCCACTACGGAGAACAGTATGGAGGTTCCTTAAAAAACTACAAATAGAATTACGTATGACCCAGCAATCCCCCTATTGGGCATATACACTGAGAAAACTGTAATTCAAAAGAGACACATGTACCACAATGTTCATCACAGCACTATTTACAATAGCCAGGACATGGAAATAACCTAAATGTCCAACAATAGATAAGTGGATAAAGAAGATGTGGTACATATATACAATGGAATATTACTCAGCCATAAAAAGGAACAAAATTGGGTCATTTGTAGAGATGTGGATGGACCTAGAGAGTGTCATACAGAGTGAAGTAAGTCAGAAAGAGAAAAACAAATATCATACATTAATGCATATATGTGGAATCTAGAAAAATAGTACAGATGAACCTACTTGTAGGGCAGGAATAGAGACGTAGATGTAGAGAATGGACATGTGGACGTGGCGGGGAAGGAGAGGGTGGGACGAATTGGGAGATTAGGTTTGACATAAATACACTACCATGTGTAAAATAGATAGCTAGTGAGAACCTGCTGTGTGGCACAGGGAGCTTGGCTCAGTGCTCTGTGGTGGCCTAGATGGGTGGGATAGGGGGGTGGGAGGGAGGTCCAAGAGGAAGGGGATATAGGTATATATATAGCTGATTCACTTCATTGTACAGCAGAAACTAACACAACATTGTAAAGCAATTTTACTCCAATTAAAAAAAAAAAAAAAGAAAGGCCACTATTTGGAGTTGCTTTTTAATCTGGAATTATGTAAGACTCTGGGGTACAGTCAGTATCATCAGCACAAAGTAGGGCATAGGTGAGGAAAAGCAACATTCTCTCTTGCATCAGTGGGGATGCAATCTGCTTAGGGGTTGTGAGGCTTTTGGGAGAAGTGGCAGTGGTGTTCAATGTAGACAGATGGGGCATTGCTGCCAGCAGAGGATACCATGCCCAGTGGACAGGGTGGTTCTTAGCAGAAGATACTACAGAAGAGGTGAGAAGAGACATGGCCGTGGTCAGCACCTAGAGCATTTGAAAGAACAGCTGCTTGAACCTGCTGTGAGCAGTCAGGCATAACTTGGAAGTTCTCAAAACAAACTGGGTAAACTTTTAGGGGGAACCATAGGACTTTTTTAGGAGTTGGGCCATAGAGTTAGAATATAACCTCGTCTGTCCCATAAATGTAACTATATTCATATACTCAGAGCAAATTGATTTATGCAAAATTGAAAATACTGTTGTTGGGACTTCCCTGGTGGTCCAGTGTTTAAGAATCTGCCTGCCAATGCAAGGTACACAGGTTCAAGCCCTGGTCTGGGAAGATCCCACATGCTGCGGAGCAGTTAAGCCCATGCTTTGCAATTAAGCCCATGTGACACACCTACTGAAGCCCGCACACCTAGAGCCCATGCTTTGCAACAAGAGAAGCCACCACAATGAGAAGCCCATGCACTGCAACGAAGAGTAGCCCCTGCTCGCTGCAACTAGAGAAAGCCCGTGCACAGCAACAAAGACCCGATGCAGCCAAAAATAAAAAAAATAAATAAAAATAAATTAATTTAAAAAACGAACAGAAGCAGTATTGTAACAAATTCAATAAAGACTTGAAAAGAAAATGGTCCACATCAAAAAAAAATCTTTAAAATAAAAAAGAAAAGAAAATACTGCTGTCTTAAATGGAGAATATGAGCCCTACAGAAGTACAGGCTTACTTATTAAACAAATGGGGTAATGCATATTTTTTGTAGTCCTAATAATTCTGACAGTTACCAAGTAATTTATAGGAACAATTAAAAAAATTTGGTGAGAATTACAGAAAATTTTATAGATACAGGTATATAACATAAATTTAACCCACTGGAATCTTAATAGTGTTTTTCTCCCAGATCATCAACTGATATTTTGATCTTTAACTTTAGCTAGGCAGAAAAGGGCTAGCAAAAAGCATTGCTAAAATTGTCCGTTTTTATAAGCTGGAGGGTTTTTTTTTTTATTTTTGATTTTTTTTTATTGGAGTATAATTGCTTTACAATGGTGTGTTAGTTTCTGCTTTATAACAAAGTGAATCAGTTATACATATACATATGTTCCCATATCTCTTCCCTCTTGCGTCTCCCACCCTCCCTATCCCACCCCTCCAGGCGGTCACAAAGCAAGCTGGAGTTTGATGCCAACAGGGATGGGCTTTAATTCATATGTCAACCATAGCATTTCCAATCCCCCTTCCAGGTTGTTCAGGAAAGGTCATCTCATGTACTTTGTGCCACTGAGATGCAGGGAAATTTAGCTAAGGGTGTCTTGGAAAAGTTGTCTTCTAGATATTGTCCTGCATGGATGTGAATTCCACATCTGGTACAAGCATCTTCATACGAGTCTGAGGATGAAAAAAATACAAGGGGGAGGAAAGAGCTAAGAAAATCCAGAGCCTTTGGCTAAGTCAACACTCAGACCATCCTACCTCTAAGCCTCTGAATCAGGGAAGTGATCTTTTTGTTTAAGCCAGTTAGAGTTGAGTATTAAGTTACCTAAAGATAAATGTATTCTAACTGATAAGAATTCTATATTTCTTTGTGACATGGCCTCTGTAAGTCCCAGTTTCCTTGTTTGTAAAATGAGGATAATAGAATTTTACACTTCAGGAAGTTGTTATAAGGTTAAATGAGATAATGCATGTAAAATGTTCTACACAGGTCTGATATAGGGTAAGTGCCCAATAAATGTTAACTGGTATTGTTATAATCCTCATGATGTTGTTATTTTGCTTTCAAAGTGGGGAAATTGTGCCACTGTGTTTGTTAGAAACCAGGTGTCTAGTTGTCGGTTTCTGGGAAGTAAATTTGAGTGGGAGAGTCCAGGAAAAAGCTGGAGAGATGGTTCTTTTTTGATGTGTGTGAAAAAAAGATACTGTGAGGGGTTACTGGAATTGTATGAGCCAATATGTGCTTTAAAGCCACCAAAGTAAAAGCTTTTGTTAACAAAAAGCAGAGTTACAGTGTTAAAATTGGATTTGCAAAATTTTTAGCATATAATTTAGCCATTTTTCTTTTCTCATTGTTCCAGATTCTCCTATTATATAAATATTTTAAACTCTAGAGAATATAGATGCTTTAATGATGATTGCACATTTAATAGATTTAAGAACTGCAGTGAAGCCATGCCCATACTGAGTCCTTTCATTTTACTAGAGCGATTTTTCATCTACTGTTTCTAAAGGAATCTGTGGAGTATTATGCTTTACTTTCTTAACCTAGTTCACCAATTTCCTAACCTAGTGGGATATACTTTGTATCAACTCTCTCTTGAGATAACTTGTAGTTTTTTTCTTTCTTCCTGTTCTTTTTTTAAAGAAGATCTAGGTATCTTTCGTCTTTTTTTAACATAAAAGAGAAACCAAAGTAAAGAAATTATTTGGCTGAACATCAGGGGCATATAAATCATTGTATGTATTACAGTTAGGAAATACAAGTTAAGACACATCTAAAGGATGTACTTAAACTGTTCACCTTTGAAGATGAAAAGGAACTAAACAGTCTAACTCTTTCATTTCTTTGTAAACTGGGTGATTGTCAATGATCTAATTAATGCTTCCTAGGTTTAAGCAAAGTCCAAGTTTGAAATCTCCAAGTTACCCACAGATGTTATACTCTTGTGTCCAAGAACCTAACACAAAAAAATCCATTATCAAATGGATAATTCACTTGTTCTGAGTTTCCCCATCCTTTCTCTCCACCTCTCCCACCTCATGTCTTCAAACATCTCGCCTTCCAATCCCCCCCAACCCACAAAAAAAAAACCTCTCCCTGGACGTCCCAGACTTGTGGATTGGTTTTATTTCCCAGTTCTAAGTAATGCTGGCTAGCTGGCTATGTTATATCAGAAGGAAATTTTATCAAATAAAGAAATAATTGTCAAGAAATTTATAGTTTTTGAAGGAGGTCAGTGATGCTATTTAGAAGTCCCATGAGAATGTATCTTAATGACTATCCTGTCATATAACTTGCAGGCCTTTGGTGTAGGATGTTTTAGTTCCAGCGTTCCTTTTTAACACCTAGTGCTTTCTTCTGGAGTGGTTCCCTGTGCTGCTCTGTTTGGCACGGGCATACTCCTCTCGACTGTCATTCTCTGTTAGATGTGAAAGACTCCCACGACTCTTTGCTTTCTTTGGTGATTGCCCTGTGATTAAGAAAATAATACCAGATCAGTGTGCTTGTTATGGCCGTTCAACAAGAGTTGAATTTTATTTCACTTCATTTCATTTCATTTCACTTAATCCTTACCACAGCCTATAAGGAAGACACCATGATCATCACCTTCTTTTCACAGATGAGGGAAATGAAGCATAGGAAGGCAGAGCATCTTGCTCAGGGTTAAACTGCTGCTAGCTGCTAAGTGTCTGAACATAGGGGGCGTATGCATTCTTTCTCCCGAGACTGCACCCTTAACCACTGTGAGTCCTGCCTCTGATTTTGTCTTTTGTTTTCATCAGAGGCTGCAGTTTTAACAATAAAGTGACACATCAGAGATTCCATCCCCATTCATTTGTTCAGCAGATGTTTGGTCTACTTGATGCTAGTCACCACACTAAACACCATGGGAAAGCAAAGACCAACAAGATGCTGTCCTGATTTTCAAGGAGCCTAGAGGGGGAAAGGGGATGTAATTACACTACAGGGTGATAATAGCTGATGGAGACCATCCCAACTCCTCAACCAGCCAGAGACTTCACTCAAGAAGGACCGTGGGTCTCATTGAAGACCAGGGCACACACTCTGTTCCTCAGGGTCCTAACTGCTGCATTGGCCAATGGAGTGAACAGGGGGCATCTAATGCCAGATTCTCTGGATTTGAATCTTAGCTCCACCACTTACTAGATTCATGACCCTTAGTTATCTACCTCGTCTGTGCTTCAATTTCTTCATTGATAGATAGGATACATATAATACCAACCACGTAAGATTAAGCAAATAGGGAAATTTCAGTAGTACCCAGCACATAATAAGCCTTTGAAAACATTTTATATTTATTTTTTAATATTTTTTTTCAAGTAGCAAAACTGCAGACCCCATTCCCCCCTGTCCTTTCTATCTCTTAACAATAGACTTGGGCATCTGATCTAAATTTACTACCCTCTACCTTATAAGGGGCTGGAAAGGCACTGAAAGGCTGTCTACTTTTCTTTGAATATGTGGCAGGGTAGTAAAAGTCCAGGACATTAGGAATCTCCATTCTAAGTTCTCCCTCCTAGGCAAGACTGTTCCAACTGCTGCTAAAGTCAACATGCTCTGGGAGTTTACCATCAATTTTCTTACAACAGCAAGGAGAGAGGAGAGGTCATCCCAGAATTTTTCTCTAAGAATGATTAAAGAAGCAGGATATCAGTAATCATCTGGGCAGAAAACAGATGGCTCACTCAACAGGGGCAAAAGAGAGTTTACTGAATAGCAGATTACCAAGGTGTGGGTAGGCCTAAGGGCAGCCAGCAGGGAATGGTGAAGCGCTAAGAGTCCAGCAACAATAGAGGAGAGAGAGCTTGGACCAGCACCCAGGGAGATCAAGGCTAAGGACCTCTGATAGGCAAACTGCAGCCCTGGAGGATGGAACCAGGGGAATTAATACCCAACTCCTCTTTCTTTATCCCTTTCATTTCACCCAATCTAATTGGAAGCTGGGCCACTGATCTCGGGTGACCTCAGCCTGAAGCGATTTGAATCAGGATTTTGGTTCCCGGCCAGAGATTGAAGTCAGGCCGTGGCAGTGAGAGAGCTGAATCCCAGCCACTAGACCAGTGACCAGTGACAAGGCCCTGGCCCGTACAGCTTTGCAGAAAATGAATTTCCACAAAGAAATGGAAAGTAGTGAAACAAGTAAAGTGTTTATTAGGAGGAAAAAGAATACCTGTGGATAGACACACAGGCGGGCTCAGAGAGAGTCACACCCTCTTGGTAGTTTGAATCACTTCTTTGGGACCTTTCTTCCAGGTTTCCTTTGGCCAATCATCTTGCTTTGTCTGGTTCTGAGTCCGTATTTGGTTAATCTCTGGGTCCTCCTTATGTGTGCGCACGCATCTCTTAGCCAAGATGGATTCTAGTGAAGAGGCCTGTGGGTAGGTTGACGTGATTCCCTTTTTGACCTCCAAGGAGCCTCTCTGCACATGTATAGTCGGGAAGGTTTCCTTGACCTTGAGAATGAGAAATATGTGGTCTCTATGGGCAGGGCTCAGCTCCTCCTCCTCTTCATCTTGGAGTATCTGTCCACAGGGAACAAGCTGCTCAGCCTGGGGCCCATCTATCTCCTGCCTCAAGACCAAGGAACCCCTAGTGAGGCGGTCCATAAAGATCAGCATCCCTGGACACAGAGCCTAATGGAGAAGGACAGAGAACGGATCTGGAGGGGCAAAATGAAAGTGTCCAACACAAGCAGTATTGTGCAGTAGACTCCAGGCTCTAGGACTGTGGCTCATATCCCAGCCATATGACATTAGATAAGTTACATAGTTTTTCTGTCTCAGTTTCCTCATCTGAAAATGGGGAGAATGATAGTACCTAACTCATAAGGTTATTGTATTTAGAACATACCAATAAATACTAAATGTTTTTATTTAGTGATACATGTTAGTCAAAACATTCCACCAACATTTGTATAATTTTTCCTAAAACAAAGAAATATATATTTACTGTCCATCTGTGTTGAGATGGCCAAAGGCAGCATGCTGTGATGGGGCTTTAGAATCAGGGAGATCTGGGTTGGAATGACTTCTCTCTCTTTAAATAGTTGGACAACTTTATGTAACTTTATATAATGTCTCTGAGACTGTTTCTTCATGTGAAAAATGGCATACTAATTAACTCACAGGATTGTTCTGAAGCTTAAATAAAATAAGGAATACATATAATAAGCTGAATAGAGTCTCAGGAAAATGGAAATCAGTGAGCCTGGAGGTCCTCTGATGCCAGAGAGGACCTATGGTTTTGCTTTGATTGTAGGTCCTGGATGACCTTATTCTATGGAGGGCTCAGTGAGCCCCACATTTACAAATAAATACCTAAGGTAGAATGGACTCAGAACTACTAAAGACTGTAAGATTCTCAAACATTTACAATTTCCCTGTATTTGTCATGTTTTCTTATTTTCACATTGCAGTAAAGCCATTTAAAGGTAAAGGGTTTAACTCCTTATTTTGGGAATAATAATAACATTAATTATAGTCATAATAATATAGGTCATCCTTACAGAGTGCTTATTTTATTGCAGGCACTATGCTGAGTGCATTCCTTTAATCATCACAGACATATGGGCAATAGATAATGTCTTGAACAATAAATTGTGGGTTTTTTTTTGTTTTTCCCTAAACAAATGGAAACAAAGTACACATGGCTTCATTTACCCATATCAGTGACCTATAAAACACTAGTAATAATAATAACATGATAAGCACTCTACAAGAAGCCCCAAGCAGAATAAATCCCACTCCCCTGGGAGTCTTCCTGGAGTCAGCATGTGTAGTTGCAGCTACTGAGAGGAGAGGAAAGTAGGCAGAGTCCCTGGGTGTCCTGCATGGTAAGATGAGGGGTGATTGGCTGGGAGTAGTATCCTGGAGCTGAGAAATAGGTCCATGGAGTTCTTCTAGAGGGAGACAGAGCAGATGACCATCTTTCTGTCTGTAGCATGAATTGAGACTCTAAGATAAAGAAAACATCTTTATTTTTTTCCACTAAGGAATTTCTAATGGAAAGGGAAGAGTGTTGAACTCACTAGATACTTCAGAGGAAGTAACTAAAGCCGAGGAAAATGAAATGACAATCTTGTAACTGATTGGTGCAAAATACCAACAACCTGACAACAAAAAGCCTCATTGATTAGAAATTACTGGATGTATTACTCTTGCTAGTTTCATGCTCCTTTTCATAGGGGTCAGTATTGATATTAGAAAAACTGTATGGAGGCTGATGTTAACACTGCATACATGCCCTGTTAATTTGTAGGCAACTTTGTGAAATAAAAGCAAGCCTAAGTCGGTTTTGATTGTCAGTGTAGCAATATCAATAAAAAATAAAATCTGTAAAATTGTATTGATCGATTTCTAAAAATCAAGTACTAATTACCTTAAAACCAGTGAGAGTAGGGTAGCGTGTACAAATTTAAAAGCAGCTGTGACTGTCCATTCCCACAGCTTCATGGAAATTAAATGCAGTGCATCTCACCCCGCCAAAAAGAAAAAAAAAAAAGAAAAACTGTAAGCTTTGCTGGAGTATGAATTCAGCACAGCCGCTTCCTGCAATTTTGGCTTGCAAATGTCATTTGTCATCCTGCAATTTTACTTGTGACATTACATCAAATGTCATCCTGCAATTTTACTTGTGACTAGAATTCAGACCAAGAGTTTTCTGTATATGGGCTTAATGATGAGACTCTGAAACTCAGGGTTTTGAACAGTTAGTGCTCCGAAGTGAGGCATCTGCCATTTTGTTTTCCTCTATTTCAAGTTTCACTCGAGACATTATTTCAAAAACAACCTTATTGCTGACCTTGAAAATAAGTAGAAGTGGGTGTTTCCTCTGAAATTTGAAAATGTATCAGAGACAATTATAACATCTAGAAAGCTTCAGGAAATGTATGAAAACAAGGCATAAGTGTTTCCACTTATCCCTTCTTTGAATTCACCTAATTAAATGTTGCAAATGAAGTGGAGAGCTCAGACCTCGTACTTTAAAATAATACAGATGTCTCTACATCCACAAAAATACCAAAAAAGGAATACGTACCTTAGTTCCAGTGGAATGATTTCTTCCTCTATTACTATGCTAAGATTGACATGTCATGAGTGTGTGCTGGCAACTAATGCTCCTGTAGTTATCACTCCAGGGCACCTGGGAGTGCTTTATAGGTCACCAATATGGTTAAATGAAGCCATGTGTACTTTATGGTTCCATTTGTTTAGAAAAAAACAAAACATAACATAATTTATGGTTTAGAAAACTATTTATTGCTCATAGACCTCTGAGAAAGTGAACAGTTTTTCAAAATGACATTTAAAGTATACATAGTACATAATATTCCTTGCAAGTGGAAAAAAAAAGATGACTGTTCTCAATAGAATCTTATTTAGGCAAAATATACCGAGTCAAATAGAGCCCTTATGCAATGTGAAATAGTGGGGAATAGGGAGTGTTTAAAAGGATACACTCTGTAAAAAAATGGGAATTCCATCTTTCATTTCATGGTTTCATGTACATAGTGGCTCTGGGAACTATTTGAAGTGCTAGTTACAAACTGTGGCAGTACATTCCATAAGGGCCGTGGGAGCCATATCCACAAAACAAAACTCACTGCCTATGAAATGTGAGTTTCAATATGAAAGTGTTCCAAAGACAGTCATGATATTTGATCCCTGGTATTACTTGTCTACAAAACTCAGAGAACAGAATGGATACCACTCACTAAAGCGTCTTTCTAAAATACCAAAAAAGCAAAGAGAAAGGAGAAAAGAAGCTTATATAAATGCTTGAAAAAATATTTCTTCTCTCTCTTTTTTTTTGTAAATTTATTTATTTATTTATGGCTATGTGGGTCTTCGTTGCTGTGCACGGGCTTTCTCTAGTTGCGGTGAGCGGGGTCTACTCTTCGTTGTGGTGCACGGGCTTGTTGTAGTGGCTTCTCATTGCGGAGCACGGGCTCTAGGCGTGCAGGCTTCAGTAGTTGTGGCACGTGGGCTCAGTAGTTGTGGCTTGAGGGCTCTAGAGCTCAGGCTCAGTCGTTGTGGTTCATGGGCCTAGTTGCTCTGTGGCATGTGGGATCTTCCCGGGCCAGGGCTCGAACCTGTGTCCCTTGAATTGGCAGGCAGATTCTTTTTTTTAAATTTATTTATTTTTGGCTGTGTTGGGTCTTCATTTCTGTGCAAGGGCTTTCTCTAGTTGCTGCAAGTGGGGGCCACTCTTCATCACGGTGCGCGGGCCTCTCACTATCGCAGCCTCTCTTGTTGCAGAGCACAGGCTGCAGATGCGCAGGCTCAGTAGTTGTGGCTCACGGGCCTAGTTGCTCCGTGGTATGTGGGATCTTCCCAGACCAGGGCTCGAACCCGTGTCCCCTGCATTGGCAGGCAGATTCTCAACCACTGCGCCACCAGCGAAGCCCCTGGCAGGCAGATTCTTAACCACTGCACCACCAGGGAAGCCCTGAAAAATATATTTCTTAAAGAAAAAAAATGTTATTTAAGAGCAAATGTTAGCCAATAGGTTACATGCATTCAGCAGGACCAAAATAAATAGAAAAAGAAATAAAACTGTTTACTTAGCTGACTCTATTTTGATTAGAAGCTGAAATAAAATATTAATTTTGACTGAGATGTCAGTTTTAACTAATCAATTACTTGTATAGCTAACTCTGGATTTGCAAGAGTCTTAACTATCAAAAAGTTATAGTGTCAGACTCAGAGTCTTTGAAAAATTTATTCAGATCTGCACTGACTTGAAAGAAATTATCTTTTATCTCCATTTAGAAGGCTTGGTCTTTATTTTTATTGGAGTTGTGATGGAAACTAAAGGTTTGAGTTGAGAAAAAAAATGTCCCAAATGCTTGACATTTAAAAGTGAAATTACTAATTAGCCTTTAAAGTCATCGACCATGATCTCTTGAAGGGTTCCTGCTGGGAACCACAAAGGAACACAAGAAAACATGAAGAAAATCTGCAGTGTTGAAGCAAATAAAATTCTATTGAGGCATTTTCAGAGAGCCTCAACAATTTGGATGTTTCCTTTCGTATTTTATCTATTTAAATTTTAAAGTTTCCTTTTAAAGTTTTTTGTTTAGAGAAGGCATATGTCTGTGGTAAAATAGTAGGCATGATTTCTCTCTTTACAAACGCACACCAGAGTATATCTGATCTTATATTAATTCAGAAAGAACAAGAGAATTAACACATTTAAGAGGTTATATACCTTTTTTCCCAAAAATATTGTATTTATGTATTGTAAAGTTTTTATATCATTGTGAAGAAAGCAATTACAAAACAACAAGGATTTACTGTATAGCACAGGGAACTATATTCAGTATCTTGTAATAACCTATAATGGAAAAGAATCTGAAAAAGAATATATATATATTTATATATATGTTTATATATATAACTGAATCGCTATGTTGTATACCTGAAATAACACATTATGAATCAACCATAGTTCAATTTAAAAAATTAATGGAAAAAAAAGAAAGCAATTATCATTTAATCATCCAATCTAGGAATTATTAAAGGCAGCAAGGTTTTTTTTTTTTTTTGGTGGAAATTAAGTGAAATCATGTGCCCAGATTATTTTGAAAAGGACCTAATCTTGAATCTTGGGAAGAAGAATTTTGGAATCTTAGTCCTTTCTTTCCCAAAAGGCTTCTGAATGTGTAGGCCAAGTGCTCCATCTGACCAAGAAATCTGTGTGACCAGGATACCAAAAGTCAGTCTTTTGTTTAGCATAGAAGGGGGGAAATAAAAAGGTCTGGGTACTACATATTTTGTCCAGATCAAGAGGTACCTACTGCTAGTATTTTCCCTTAATAATGATAATTAAATAATTTGGTCCAAGGTAATTGACTATTGCTAATCTCTAGACATAGAAGAGTTTATATAATCTTATAATTTTCTTTTTTAAATTACCTGTCTAGAAGCCCTGTTATATAATTACTATTGCTCTGAAAGAAAAAAGTCATAACTTGTGGACTAAACACATTAGATAAATATTATTTTACAGTTGCAAGAAAAGACTTGGTTAGTACCTTTGGCAGAAATAATTGTATCAATTAAAAGTAGCTTAATAGCCACCTCTGGAGAAAACATGAATTTGTTTCTTTGATAGGCAGTTTAAAGGATTTCATGTACAAAGAATGAAGAAAACCCATGATTTTACTTCTAATATTTCTATTTAATAATAAACCAACAGACAACTTTGCAATCAGGCTTATTTAGTGAAGTGGTAAGCAGTTCCATGAAGATATTAGGTTGCAAATGCTATGTAAATGCCAAATATATATCATGATTTATCCTTATTTGCACTTGTTTCAGCATGAATTAGAAACATTTGTCAGGGGCAATCTAATTTTTGCTTCTCTTCTGCCATAGCAAAGAGGAGATGAAAGAGTTAAGAGTCAAAGTAGAGGAAGTTTTATATAAGAAATTTCCTTATGATCTAGGGTAGATAAATGGAAACAGAGTCCATGCTTCATATATTTTCCAGGTTTCCTTATGCATTCCTGGAATGAACCAACTGTAATAGGGTTGTAAAAGCAAAATCTTTGAGAGATGGTATGAGCTACTTTTGAGAGCTCCTTGTTACATCTTGGACATGATTTGGCTTTGTGGCAAAAATTACAAATAGCTTTTCTCTTTCTTGCTAAAGGCCCCAGAAGAAAACCGTATTTTAAGGTCATTTACCATACAATTTAAACAGCTGTGGTGTGAAGGAAGAGAAAGGAAAAAAAATTTCAAAATTCTTGATTATAATTTTAAATAGGTACAAATAATTAATTTACTTTAAAAATATCATTGTTGGAATACTTTATCACCTTTAACAATTATGAACTTAGGAAAAAGCACATGGTCTGGTTAAACCATTTAAAAATTGAAAATTTCTTCTGGGAATAGGAAGTCCTCGGCATTAGTGAACCCATTTGTGAACATTTGCCCATTGTTCGAATGATATTTATTAAATTAATATATTAACTCAATAATTTGATAGTGAATTTTACAATTTAATAAATTAATAAAAACAAGTAATTTAAATTATTGTTACTTCAAATGTTCATTAAAATTTTGTATCTGTTAGATTACAGTTTTAAAAATACATTAATCATTTACATATATATGCATATTTCTAGAAAAATTGGAAAGGTCATACCCAAAAATGTTGATGGCAATTATGGGACAGGTAATTTAAATATTTTTTTGCTTTATGTGCTTTCTTGATTTTTAAAATAATGAGTATGTATTATTTAAAAAATAAAAGCAGTGAAGGCATTTTCACTAAAAGACAAAAAATTCAAATGCACTCAGTATACTTACAGACCAGGTTTATAAACAAGGCTGTATGCTGTGAGCTATAGGGATGCAAGGATGAATCACACATAGACCTAGTGTCTAAAGATGCCAGATTCTGGAATCTAAGAGGAGAGAGATCAAGTCTTGCTTATCCAAAAGCAAAATCCAGACCCAAACTCCACCTTCTAAATTTTGCTTCTTCGTTCTTCACCAAATTTCTTGAGGGTTAATTACTTCTTTTGTCGCCTCCTACCTATTTTTTCTGGCATCTAATTTTCACTCTCTGTACCCAGTTAGAACTGTTCTTTTCATGTAATCCAAGACTGTAGCCTCTGTCCTCATCCTTCTTTGTAAAAGGTGACACTGCTGATCGTTTTTGCTTTTTTGCAACCCTCTTGCCGTGAGCATCCATGATATGATTGATGTTCTTTCCCAGTGGATCTCTGTTCCTTCTCTGTCTCCTTTATTGGTACTTCTTCCTCCTATTATTCTAAGTGTCTGTGTTCCAACCTTGCCTAGCCTCTGAACATACTCTTTCTCCTGATATTTTAATTCAGTCTTTTCTTTCTTTTTCTGTATCACACTTTTCCTTAGTTCATTTAGATCTCTACTTAAATGTATCTTTCTCCTGAAAGTCTTATTTAAAATAACACTCCTCATTTTCTGTTCTAGGTCCCATTATTCTACTTCATTTCTTATAGCATTTCTCTCTGCTAGAATTATATTACATACCCATTGTTTATGCCTAAAATAGTTTTGGCTCATAGTGTGTGCTCAATTAATAGTTATTAAATGAATGCTTTGAATGAACAAATCTCACTGATTTTTCTTTTACTCTGTGCAGATGCTAAGTCCACATCTTCAGCGCTGACTGCTTCCCCAGCTCTCGTCCTGTATTCCAGCTGCCCTTTGGTCATCTTAACCTGACTCTGCTGTCTACAGCTCTATGTTAGAATCTCACTGTTAGGCATGCTCATTGTTAGAGCTCCCCTTTGCTCTTGATATTACCACACGTCTTGCAGTCATCCCAGCCCAGATGGCCTGAGTCATCCTTGACACTTTCCCTTCCTTTGCTCTTCGCATTCAGTCAGTTATTAAAATGCTTTCCATTCTGTTTTCATATTAGCCTTCCCAGTCAGTGCATGCTTTCGTCACCTCATGGCTCATTTAGCCTGTGGCCATGGGTCATTTTTATGTGTCTCTCTGTCATTCTCTTATTTATTTATATCTTCATTCTTTGCTTTATTCACTTCACTCATTTATTCATTCAACAAACAATGTTGAGGCCTACCTACTATGTGTTAGGGTTTAAGGATTCAATTTTAAGTGAAAATAGATGTAGTACACATTCTCATGGTGCAAAATGGTTTTAGAGAGAGCAACTAAGTATAAAGACTGAAGGATTTAGAGCCTGTGGTGAGGAAGTAAGATGTCTGGAGCTGCCCTAGTTGATAGCCAGTCCCATGATGTGGCTCGGGGGGTTTGTGGCTGAAATGAAGTGGTGATGTGGTTATAGGAGACCAGGATTCAGCAGGGGACAAGTCATCTGTGTGAATGTGGAAATCACTGTGGTGACAAGGCTTGGGATAGAGAGAAAGACAGCAGGCCAGGTGCCAAAGTCTTCAATAAATGAGGACCAGCAGCAACAGAGCAATAAAGATGGATTGATATAGGTTTCAAAGGAGCAGGGCTTTATTCAGGGTGGGGAAATCAGTAGTGAGGAAAGAGAAAGCTGCCTCAGATCTCTAAAATGTATGGGGTACAGGAGAATGAACAGCCTTCATTAAAGAAAGTTATTGGAGAAGAAACTAGCCTAAGTGACATATTTCCCTTGAGGTTAGGAAGTACCCTGAATTTTTGGTGGAAGACTGGAAGTAAGGGAGTCCATAGGTGAAATGGAGTTTTTAGAACTCACAGTGGAAGCTTTGGGCTAGAAGGATGAGTGAAACGTTAATGGGAAGAAAGCATAGAACAGAATGAGGGTGACAGAACAGAAAGAGACTGATAATTGAAGGGACTTCAATCCTAGAGGATGACTAGGTTTAATGTAGAGTGAGCCATGTGGGTTCAGTTACAATGTACTTCTTCCTATTTTTAATTGAAGTATAGTTGATGTACAGCATTATACAGGTGTACAGTGTAGTGATTCACAATTTTTAAAGGTTACACTGCATTGAGAGTTATTATAAAACATCAACTGTATTCACCGTGTTGTACAATGTATTCTTGTAGCTTATTTTATACATAATAGTCTGTACCCCTTACTCCTCTTCTCCTATCTTGCCCCTCCCCTGTGCCCTCTCCCTACTGGTAGCCACTCTGTTTGTTCTCTACATCTGTGATTCTGCTTCTTTTTTGTTATATTCACTAGTTTATTGTTTTTTAAGTTTCCATATAGAAGTGATATAATACAATATTTGTCTTTCTCTGACTTATGTCACTTAGCATAATATCCTCCAAGTCCATACATGTTGCTGCAAATGGCAAGATTTCATTCTTTTTTATGGCTCAGTAGTATTCCATTGTGTGTGTGTGTGTGTGTGTGTGTGTGTGTGTATGTATATATGTATACACACCACATTTTCTTTATCCATTTATTTATTGATGGACAGTTAGGTTGCTTCCATATCTTGGCAATTGTAAATAATGCTGCTATGAACATTGGGGTGTATGTATCTTTTTGAATTAGTGTCTTTGCTTTTTTCAGATATATACCCAGGAGTGGAATTGCTGCATCATATGGTAGTTTTATTTTTAGTTTTTTGAAAAGCCTCCATCTCATTTCCACAGTGGCTGCACCAATTTACATTCCCACCAACAGTGTACCAGGGTTCCTTTTTCTCCACATCCTTGCCAACATTTGTTATTTGTGTTCTTTTTGATGATAGCCATTCTGACAGGTGTGAGGTGATATCTCACTGTGATTTTGATTTGCATTTCTCTGATGATAAGCCTCGTTGAGCATCTTTTCAGGTGCCTGTTGGCCATCTACATTTCCTCTTCGGAAAAATGTCTATTCAGATCTTCTGGCCATTTTTTAATTGGGTTTTTTTGATGTTGAGTTGTGTGAGCTGTTTATATATGTTGGATACTAATTCCTTTTCGGTCATATCATTTGCAATATTTTCTCCTTTTCAGTAGGTTGTCTTTTTGTTTTGTTGATGGTTTCCTTTGCAGTGCAAAAGCTTTTAAGTTTAATTAGGTCCCATTTGGTTATTTTTGCTTTTATTTCCTTTTCTTTAGGAGACAGATCCAAATAAATATTGCTACGATTTTTGTCAAAGATTGTTCTGCCTATGTTTTCCTCTAGGAGTTTTATAGTTTCCGGTCTTACATTTAGGTCTTTAATCCATTTTGAGTTTATTTTTGTATATGGTGTTAGAGAATGTTCTAATTTGATTCTTTTACATGTAGCTGTCCAGTTTTCCCAGCACCACTTATTGAAGAGACTGTCTTTTATCCATTTTATATTAATTTACCATAAGTGTGTGGGTTTATTTCTGGGCTCTCTGTTCTTTTCCATTGATCTATGTGTCTGTTTTTGTGCCAGTACCATACTGTTTTGATTAGAGAATATACTTGTTCTAGTTTCTCTGATGCCTTTTGTTTTGTCATCTGAGACTTTGGATGGGCTGTTCTTTCCTCCCAGAAAACTTTCCAGACTCTGTACCCATAACCGTCAATCCCTCATCCTCCCTTAACCTGGCTAATTCCCATTCATCCTTCAATCTCATGTTAGAAGTGATTTCCCTCAGTGGACCTCCCTGAATCCCCAAATTTGGGCTAGGTGCCTGTCCTTTGTCCCTCTCTTATTGTATCATCATGTTGTATTATTATAACAGTGTATCTACTGTAATAGACTATAAGCTTCACATGAGCAAGAACTGCTTTTGTTTTTATATTTCTGCTGCCTGCCAGAGTGCCAAGCATATAGTAAACTAGCAGAAACTTAATATCAACAGATATTAAAATGCCTGTTGACTGAATGAATGAAGAATTAAGATGGTGGAATTACACTGAGATTTGGAGTAGAAGAAATCCCCAGTGATTTCCACATTTCCATAAAATCTCAGGTCTTCTACTCTATGCTATAGAAAATTGAAGAAGAAAGGAATTGTTTGGCTAAGAGTTTCACTGCACACAGGGAGAACCTGTATCTAAATTTAGTCACATCTCATGTAAGCAGGGATGCTGATTCTAAGTCAGAGGATGATGTCGAACCCAGGTACTATGACTTAGTGTCCAGGGCTCTCTCTATTATTCCTTTCTTCCAAGAGCCTGGAACTTACTTCAGTGGGATCTTGGAGGTGAGGAGAGGAAAACATAAATTTTCCTCTACCCTTCTATGCCTCAGCTGAACCTTGTAACAAAAGACAATTTAACAAGAGAAAAACAAATCAAAGTTTATTAACATGTATACCTTAGGTACACATGGGAGATACCCAGGGGAAAAATTAGTTGCTCTCCAAGATGGCTTAGAACTCAGGCCTAAATACTATTTTCAGGATAAGTCAAAAGAAGGAAAGGCTGGTGAGGCAGTTTTGGGCAGATGACCAGGAAAAGCAAGGTTAACAAAGGTAAAGTTTGTTATGCAGATTTAAGTCAGAGGATTCTCTTGTGACTTGGAGTCATCCTTGTATTCCTGATACGGAGAGGGAGACACCCTTACAAATGGAGATTTCCTTTATAAATGTAAATTTCCCTTATAAAAGGGTAGCCTCTACTCTGTTTTCAGAGCCTCTTCTGTGTCTGCTGTTTCTCAAAATAATCCTGTGCCAAAGAAGCATATGTGGAGGTACCATATTCTGCCACCCTTCAGAAGCCCTTCTGAACCCTTCCTTAATTCTTCTGAGTCAACCTGTCCATCAGTTGATGTTGTTTTCTTTGTACACCACAGATTCAGTTGTTCAGATTGTTCTTGCCAGTGAATATACTTTTCTCTCTGCTTTGGGCTTCTCTATTTTCCTGATAGGGTAACCAACGCTAAAGAGTATAGCGTTAAAAAAGTAAATATGCAGAGATATCATAGTGCTGTTAGAATTTGTTACATGGATTTACTTTATATGAGGTAATTGATATATGACAAAGGTGAACTTTTTGTAGCAATATCTACATTAGCATAGTCTGTTGTGGTGGAGAAAGTCATCGGTAATACCTAACACTTTACTCTTTTTAACGACATAATACTGTCTTACACAATATATTTAAGAAAATTACAGATAGGGAAATATCAGACAAAAAGACCAATTTGATTGTTAATGGATTTAATTCACTTTCATATCTTCTTTAGGAAATAAATAACTTGTCTTGAATTTCCATTATTTTGTAGTAGAAGAATTATCACAAGAATAGGTATTCTGATCCTGGCTTCCTGGATTTTTGGTTTTTGTTTTTGCTTTTTTTTTGCAATGTTCTTCATTTTTTATTAGAAATGTATTATAAGGCAATACTCAGTACGTGGATTTAGACAAATGTCATTTATGAATTGAGGGTGCAATATCAAACAGAAAAAAGCTCATTTACAGAAGAGGTTTCCAAAGTAAACACAATAGAAATAGTCAGTTTTTATGAAATAAAAACCAATTTGTAATTTTTCCAAACTTACCCTGAATACTTTTGCAGCTTCAAAAATATTTGGATAAGTTTTATAGTATTTGTTCATTTCACTCATTCCCTATACTCCCTCTTTTAGCTGGGGCCTGGAAGTTGAAGTTCAGAATTTCACAAAAGAACTGTTCTTTTAGAAATTTCTAGCCTAAACAGATGTAGAAAAGACTAGGACCCTAATGGAAAACCTCTCATTACATATTTGAAGGTTTGTCAGACTGAATAACTTAGAGAGGTTTAAACTTATTTTTTCTTTAGACTATAAGTATTTAAGTGTTATTTTAAAGGGCACATAAACATGCTTGGCTAGCTCTGTTGACCATAGAAGACTTTCCAAGTGTACATTGATTTTTGCAGTTGTGGAATGAAGCAAAGCTGACTCCCACGTGGAGAGACTCTGTGAGCCTCCCTTCATTGAATAAATTCTAATGGGGCATCCACAGCTTATTATTCCCTACCTGAAAGAATAATAAGCAAATAATGTTTTTGTGCCTGTATCAAATAAATGAATGAGTTGTTTTTTCATTATAATTTTATTCTATGATTATGCAGCAAAGAAGTTTTAAACTGTGCTTCTTTTTTTTCTTTGCAGAAAATAGTAGAAAAGGGAGATATCCCAATTCATTTAATAAAATCAGAATTACTGTGATATCAAAACAAGGCAAAAACATTACGAGAAAGGAAAATTACAAAGAAACATTTTCTGTGACATAGACAAAAATATCTTAACAAATTGTAGCAAAATGAATCCAGCAATATATGAAACGGTACGGTACCACATTATGATTACGTGTGATTTATCCCAGAAATGCCAGATTGACTTAACATTAAAAAAAATTAGTGTAGCTCATCATAATAACAGAATAAAAAGTAGAAAACATATGATCATCTCAATACATTTAAAAAAAGCATTTGATAAGATTCAACATATATTCATGATAACTCAGCAAATTAGAAATAGAAGAAACTTTCACAATTGATAAAGGCCATCTGTGAAAAAACTTAAATCTTGTATCATATTTTAAAAACTTTTATTATATTTTATTTTTTAAAATTTTTATTGGAGTATAGTTAATTTACAATGCTGTGTTACTTTCTGCTGTACAGCAAAGTGAATCAGTTATACATATACATATATCCACTGTTTTTTTTTTTTTTTGCGGTATGTGGGCCTCTCTCTGTTGTGGCCTCTCCCGTTAAGGAGCACAGGCTCCGGACGCGCAGGCTCCGGACGTGCAGGCTCAGAGGCCATAGCTCACGGGCCCAGCCACTCCATGGCATGTGGGATCTTCTCGGACCGGGGCACGAACCCGCGTCCCCTGCATCGGCAGGCGGACTCTCAACCACTGCGCCACCAGGGAAGCCCATATCCACTGTTTTTTAGATTCTTTTCTCATATAGTAAACTGTGCTTCTTGGAGCTTGTTTGGGGTAGATCTTGGAGGCTCTGCAGTGGACTGTACTCTAGTTTCTACTGGAACAGTTGTGCCTTTACCTGTTTCCTGTGTTTTATCTGCATACGGCTTGATTTGACAAATAAGTCTGTTTAAAAAAAAAAAAATTTGAGGAGCATTGATACGGTTGTCAATTACCACTAAAACTGAAATTATTTGGGATTCATTCATGGAAAACCACAAGTCTGGAAGCCACTTCTTCCCACTTCAGAAATTAGAATATAAGAATGGTAAGAATAACATTTAGCTTTGGAGATTGAAATATCAAATGATGTTTATTTTATGAATGTTTTTTTTTCTCTGATGTCTATGTCAATGCTAGCATCAGCTTGAGTCTTCAACTACAAGAAATAGTTATTTATAATGTCAACTCTTCAGTGGTTATCAAAAGAAAATTTGTGCTCATATTTGGCAAAAATCAAGGGTTAAAAAACTGTATGTTTTATAGTTGATGAGGGAGACCATTTATAAAGATGACAAAAAGTTGAGTTCTCTTTCTCTGTAGCTGCCTTTTGAATCCCTGGGCTCACTTGAATTAATCTTTCCTTTCCTCATACTCTCCTGTTTCTCTCATCTCTATTATGGTGCCAGATGGTGAGCCCCTGAGGGCAGGGGTTTTGTCTTAAACACTTTGAGCATCTTATCCTACTGTGAACTTCAATCACATGCTTTCTGAACAATGAATTAGAGAATGAATCACAGTATACACACATACAGTTATATACATATATATGCATATATATTTACTACTTTACCCCATATGAACACAAAGCATGCTTATAACATATATATTTCTTTGCATTCTTATGACACTAACCATATTTCTGTACATGCTGTATATTCACATAGTATGTTTTAGCCAATATTACTGAGGTAGAGTTTGCATAAACTAAAGTGCAACCATATTTAGGGTACCTTTTGTTGAATTTTGGCAAATTTATACACTTGTGTAACCACCACCACAATCATGTTATAGAACATTTCCATCACCCTTAAAACTTCCCTTATGCCCCATCCCAGTCAATTTTGTTCTTTGCCTTTCAGCCTGTCAACCACTGATTTGCTTTCTGTCACCTGATTGGCTTAGTCTTCTCTAAAATTTCATGTAGATGGAAACTTTTGTGTCTAGTTTTTTCACTTGATTTAATGTTTTTTAGATTCATCTATGCTTTTGTGTGTAACATTAGTTCATTCTTTTTTATTTAGTGCATTCTATTTCATGAATAGACCACAATTTATCCATTTCTCTGTTGTCAGACTGTTGGGTGCTTCCAGTGTTTATTTTGGTTAAAGCAGCTTTTGTCTGATCATTCTGGGAACCTAGATCATTATTTTACTTCGAGACCTTTTAAAAAAATTTTTAAGGTAAGGATTTAATGCTATAATGTTTCTGAAAGCACTGTTTTAGTGACTCCCCAGGAATTAGAATCTATTGTGTTTTCATTTGTACTATTTAAAACATTTTCTAAGTTCTTTTGTGCCTTCTTCTTTGATCCATGATTTCCTGGGTAGTATCTTGTTTAACTTTCAAATATCCATACTTGGATCTTTGCACTTGAGATTGTGTATTTTTCTGTTGTTAGGTTGAGTGTTTTATAAATGTCAATTATGTTCAATTGTTTGGTAGTGTTTTTCAAATTTATATACTTACTGATTTTGTGTCCACTTGTTCTATCAGTTTTCAAAAGAGAAATGCTAAAATCTAATTGTATATTTGTCTTCTAAGTTATGTTAGGTCTTGCTTCATGTATTTTGAGGCTCTGTTATTGGGTGCATATCTATATAGAATTGTTATGTGTTCTTGATGAGTTGACCCTGTATCATGTTGAACTCTCTTTTATTTCTGGAGATGTTTTTTATTCTGAAATCTAGTTTTTCTTATTTTAATAAAACAATTTTAGTTTTCTTATGTTTAATGTTTATATGATAAATCTTTTTTGTCATTCTTTTGCACTTCATCTACCAGTGTCTTCATATTTAAAGTGTGTTTCTTGTAGACAGCAAATGATTGCATCTTGCTTTTTGTATCATGAGTAATACTCCCTTTTTAAAAACTGGAGTATTTGGACCATACATGTTTAATATAATTATCAATATGCATGGGCTTATATATATCAGCTCATTATCTGTTTTTGTTTTTGTTCCATGTGTTCTTTGCTACATTAAAACCTTTTTTTTCTGTTTTCCTTTGCATTAATTGAACATAATTTTATTGCTCCTTTAACTTCCACTGTTGGCTTATTAACTACAGCTCAACGTTTTATATTTTTAGTGGTTGATTTAATGTTTAATATCAACTTTAACTTATCACAATATACCTTCAGTAATATTATTCACATATTATAAAAATGTTTACAATAGTGTATTTTCATTTCTCTCCTTTCATCTATTGAGCTATTTTTGTCATTAATTTTTTCTGCATATTTAATGAAACCCATAATATATTGCTACTAATGTACAATGTTTTAAATTGCTAATTATCTTTTAAATAAATTTTAAAAATAGTGTTTTATAATTACCTTTAGATATGTCATCTTTGGCTCTCTTTATTACTTTGAGTAGGTCCACGTTTCAACCAGGTATTTTTTTTCCTAGTGCCCAAAGTACTTCCCTTAATATTTCTTGTGCTACAGGTTTGCTGGTGACAAATTATCTCAGCTTTTCTTTCTTTCTTTCTTCCTTCCTTCCTTCCTTCCTTCCTTCCTTCCTTCCTTCATTTCTTTCTTTCTCTTTCTTTCTACAGAGAAGTGTTATTTTTGCCTTTGCTATTTTTACTGTATATGGAATTCTAAGTTGACTGCTTTTTTCTGTCTAACACTAACTTGCTTAGTTTTTGCTGAGAAGTCTTCAGTCATGCTTAGGTTTCTTTCTCTGTAGGTAATGTTCCCCTTTCTCTGGTTGCTAATATTTTCTCTTTATCACCTGTTTTCATCAGTTTATTTATGTAGTTCTTTTGGTGTTTATCTTGCTTGTGTTTTGTTGAACCTTTTGGATCTGTGGATACACAGTTTTTTATCAAATTTGGAAACGTTTTGACCATTATATCTTTATATATACTTTTCTGTTCTTGTTCTCCTTTTGGGACTTCAATTACATATATTTTAGACCATTTCATATTAACCCACAGAATACTGAAGTTCTGTTTGTATTATTTAATAGTTTTTCTCTCTGTGTTTCATTTTGAAAAGATTCTACTGCTATTTCTTTAGGTTCTCTTTACTTCTACAGTGTCTAATCCTTTGTTAATCACATATAGTGTATTTTTCATTTCAGATATTGTATTTTTCATTTTTTAGAAGTTTCATTTAGTTCTTGTTTATATTTTTCATTTCTCTTCTCATTATGTTCATGTTTTCCTTTGTATCCTTCAGCATATGGAGTATATTTGTAGCTTCTGTTTTAACATCATTGTGTGCTAGTTTTATGATTTCTGTCATTTCTGGGTCTGTTTCAGTTGTCCAGTTATGGTTTATGTTTTCCTGCTTCTTTGTATGTCTAGTGACTTTGGACTATAGGCTAGACATTGTTAATTTTGTATCATTGAGTGTTGGATATTGTTGTTTTCATTTAAGGATTATTGGACTTTATATGACAGGGAGTTGAGTTGCTTATGAATTAGGTTGATCCTTGAGGCTTGCATTTAAGCTCTAATAGAGTGAGTGAAAAATGCCATTATTCTAGGGGTAATTTAGTCCTACATATAAGGGATGGCCCTTCTATTGTCTGTACTGATTTCACCATGAATTCAACAAGGTCTCTCTGCTCTGGCAAAAAAGAACTCACATAATTACTGGTCCTCTGTGATCTCTAGGAATTTTTATCTTACTTATCCCAAGAAAATTTTCTTTTGTGAGAAGTGGTTCTGTCTTGTCCTCATGTGGTTTACCCAGGCATGCACAGATTGTTACTCAGACGAGACTCAAGAGGCCTCCTATGCAAATATCTGGACCTTTTTGTTTTCAAAACTCTCTCTTCTCTAGAATTCTTTTCTTAAAATTCTAGTTGCTTCAGCCTCTCCAAACTCAGATCTCTGTGTCCTCAATTCAATTTCATTTTCAGGGCAGAAATTGCCTCCAGCTAGTAATCCTAGGCTTCTCTCATTTGTCATCTTTTTAAGAATCATAATCCTTTGCTATTGTTGGATTATGTTTTCTAAAATGTTATTCTCTCTATTGTCTAGTAGTTTTAGTTGTTTTGGGGAGGGTAATTTCTAGCTTGGTACTCCCTGATGAAACAAAATTGATTTGAAAGTGTCTGAAACAGGTTACTAAGTGAATCAATAAAACATTGTATTGGCTTTGGAAAGCACATACTACTTTGTAGAGAATTTGTTATAGAAGGCTTATGGAGACCAAATGGAGGAAACTGCAAAGGGCATGATACCTCAGAATCAGATAAAGCTGTTTTACTTCACCATGTTGTATAATGGTCATTTTGCAAAAAATGGCATTTGTTGTTTTAAAAGATTCAACAATATTGATTTTGCTGAGGCAGATGCAAACTACTACATATTAAGTGGTAAAATAGGCGATTTATAAATGACAGAAAACCTAAAATTTTAAAATGTTGTAAAGTTCAGCATTAATGGTTAAGTAATATACACTAGTAAATCTTAAGGAATGGTTTATAATAATAAATGGAAAAGTGCCATCCTTGAATAAGCCTATATTTTATATTTTGTCTGATAGTAATCCTTGTTCATCAGAAGAACTGTGAAAAACTTGAGGAATTCCAGAGAAGCAAAAGTTACTGAAGGAGTTATAAATTCAGTATATTAGAAAATATTCATTATTCTTAAGAATGTAGTTACATTACTAAGTGACTTTGTAAGTATATAGAGAATATAGAGAAAAGGATAGATAATATCTCAACAAATTCGTACAAGGAAGAATGAGAATAACCATAGTTTACTTTGAAAAATGCATGCAGACATAGAGACCACGATTATACAGTTTTTAAAAATCATTAAGCAACATTTACCACCATCTCTCTTGATAGTTTGAGACGTAATTGAAGCAGACAACTAGATAATCTGATTCCATCCTTTCTGAAATTATGATGTTCCATAGGTAAATAGTAAGTCTTTTATCATTAGCTATGTTAAAAACTACCTTTTTACTTTGAAGTTGTGACCAAAGTATTTCTTTTTTTCTAAATTGCCAGCATGATTATACTACATGTCACTACAGTAAAGGACTGTGTTCCTATATTCTGTCCTTTCAATTAGGTCTCTTAAGTTATAGGCTTTGCTCCTATTGCTCTGTTATTAAGATTTATAAACACAAATACATGCCTATAACTAGATGAATCAGAAGATTTTGAATGAGTAGATATGAAATTCTACTTCCCAATTCCAGACACATTATCCCCTTTAATTATATCTACTCTGAGTAAAGGAGGGGCAACAGCCAGTCTTCTACCCTGCAATCCATAAAACTTCTAAGAGAAAAATTGATTCCACTTGTCTCTTGCTGTGTTGGTAATACTGTCCTTTTCATAGCATTATGGCTGAAGTGAATGATTACACCAAATTTAATCTAAAAGTATTCTCTTGACAGTTTTGTAGTTATTCTATAATGATTCACCAATTGGAAATCTACCTTTTTAAGTTAAAAAAGTGCCCAAATGCTTATTGTGTACCTAAGATCCTATCTAAAGACAGTTATGCAAATCATTATTTGCATAACTCAGTGAAGAAGACCACAAAGATTTTGCCCTGTTTCATTGAGCAAAGAACTTTACTAAACATTCTAAGTCTTAATATTAGTATAAGGATTATAAACACTTGAGAGCCTGTGCTGTGCATGTTCTGTTGGAAGAAAAGTAGCTAGAGGAGAAAAAGGGATCGAGATGGAGAGAGAGAGGGAGAGAGAGTGAGAAAGAGAAATCCAGTTATGCACTTATTAAATAGCTAATAGTCATTCATTATCTAAATGCAGTAAGCATCCAACATACGTAGTTAAGTAGGTAAATACCCAATAGTTTGTTTAGTTAGGTGTTTAGAAATTTCAGGTCTTAGAAAGATGAAGCTTGAATGAATCTCCTTTGAGAAGGTTGGGAATATTTATTTCTCATTATAACTCTTTTATTCATCTCTTTTACTTGCACAAAATATAAATCAAACTCATGTTCAAATTTCTAATCATAAGTCAAATGTATTATAAAAAAGAAAAGCATGTAGTTTACTTTTAGGAAGTTGTACTTACTACAACATCAAACTTAGTTTTACATATGGAATGCATCATAAAGATACACTGTGGAAATTTTTGTTTAATGCATTTTCTAATGTCAGCACTCTAGTCCACGTGTCACTTCACACCTGTATTACTGCAATAATTTCTTCTTCCTCTACTTCTAGTTTCCCCCATCCAATCCAGTAAGATAAGGTTCCTCAAATATCACTTTAATCACATCTGGTCACTGATGTAAAAACCGACAGTTACTGCCAATTGAATGGTATCCAAACAGTTTTTGTTGGAATTCCAACCTACTATAATCTGGCCTCACCTTGCCATCCAAATATATCTCCAGATATTTCCTAATACTCCATTCCCTACTCTAATTAGGCTATCTCTTCTCTACCTCCACACACTGTTGGGTACTTTGCTGCCTCTGCACTTCTTCTTCTAAGGCTTCCTTAACCTGGAATAACCTCACCTTCCAGCTCTTAACTTCTTTCCTTTCTACCCTGCAAAGACCATTTTTTTTTTGTCCCACTTAATAGATAACCCCTTCCCAGAGGATACCTACCATGTGGAGCCTTTCCTAGTTTGAGTACCCACAGTTATTACTATTTGTTTATGGTACACTTCTTATCCATTATAAGAGACACTTAAAAAAACTTAATATGTTTTTAATGGAATTTATTTTATAATCAGTGGCATGTCACAGATTGATTACAAGTGTTTTACCTTTCTAATTGGCACATAACATAGCGGTGCATCTTATAATTTATGGTATTTTAAGAGTTGAAAAATCAGTGTATATTTTATTTATTGTTTTCCCATGTATCTGATGTGTTATCTAGTGTTATTGTAAATTTTTACCATGGAAATCTTTTTTTCTTTTTATCTTCTCGTGAATACCCTTTAGTTTTATGTGTGTAGTTGAATTTCTTGAAATTAATTAGTGAAACTTTATTTCAGTTAAATTAAACTTAATAAATAAAAGCATGTGCTTGGTTAGAAAAGGGCTTTTGTGAATCATTGTTAATTTTTCTTTTATTATAAACTCTTCACTGAAGTATTATATACATGCAGAAAAGTACACATAAACCTGCAGCTTAATACATTTTCACAACCTCAACACATCCTAGGTAACCAACACCCAGATTGAGAGGCAATACATTACCAGGACCCCAGAAACCCTCTTCAGGCCACCTTCCAGTTACAAGGGGTACCCTTATATCCTGACCTCGAAAAACAGGTTAGTTTGGCACATTCTGTCTTTTACATAAATGCCGTCATACAGCATGCACACTTTAATGTCTGGATTCTTTTGTTCCACATTGTTATTTGTGAGACTCAGCCACACTGTTACCCATAGTTGTAAACCATTCATTCTCATTCATGTGTTGAGTTCAGTTTTATGAATATATCACAATCTATCCATTCCATTGTTGATATATATTTGGGTAATGTCCAATTTTGATCTAATACAAATAATACTGCTCTGAACATTCTAGGATGTTCATTTGTTTTACATATGCATTAATTTCTCTTGGTTAAATATCTAGGAGAAAGAATGTTCTGTCACAGAGTATAAATTCACCTTCAGTAGATGCCACCTGTTTTGAAAGTTGGTTCAATTTATATTCTCATCAGTAGTATGTAAGAATCCTGACTGTTCCACATTTTCACCAACACTTGGTGTTTGTCTTTTTCAGTTTGGCCATTATGATGGATGTGTATGGTATCATCATCATTATTATTTTTTTGTATAGATAAAATAATGCTTACAGCAAAATTTTTGGATTTTCCTTAAGAAATGTGACAGTTATTGAATATAATCTTTGGGTTGAGTTTAGGGATTCACATGAAAATAATTACTAAAGCTGTTACCATTACTCACTTTGGATATTTGCTTGGCTATGGTTCAATGCCTGTGTGACTAGTAAACACTGTATTGGGGGCTGTTTCTAGTGATATCTTTCTGGTGACATTTAGCTGTAATCATTTTTGTTTTTGTGAAAATTTACTGAGCATTTCATGTATCTCTAGAGTTATCTATTTGGCTCTCCTAACCCTTGAGTTTAGAATTAGTTATGCTAATTCCTGGGAGCTGGGGGACAACTTAATTAACATTTTGTTGATTACCTCTTTAGATTAATATCATTTGTTATTTTCTTTTGTTTATAAATATCTCTAATTAATACCAGCATTGTTTACTGGGTAGGTAAAGTTAGTAATAAAATGTTGAGCCCCATTTATACTATAACTATTATCTACTGTGATTGTATGTTGCAAGTGAAAGCCATAGTTTCAAATCTGTGCATTAAATCTCTAATGAACTAATATTTCTCACTGATTTTTCATGTACTCCAAAATATATTACATGCTTGAAGTACTAGATAATTAGCCTGTAATTCCATTTCTCTACCCTCTGATTGCTGAGAGAAACACTGTGGTCATTTTTCTTGCCAATATTCTTTCCTATTCATTTTCCGGCCAAGACATCTTGTTTCTTACTGAATCATAAAGCTATATTTTTTAATTGTTTTGAAATCAAAGATGCTGACTTCAGTATATTTCACCCCAGAGGTTTGTACAGATTGTGTGACTAATTACTGTAAAAATTAATTATGTCTCAGAAATGAGAAAGGTGTACTCACTCTATCACAATGTCCCATTTACAAAACAAGGCTTTAAAAAATAACCAAAGATCAGTGCAGTAGTTTTATGAAACTGTGGTCAATTTGCAACTATTTCTTTAGTGGTCTAGAAATTCAGAGTGCTAAGTTCAACCAGTCTGTAATGGATTGCATGTTAAGAGCCTCTTACTGAATGAGCGTATGTAAGATCTTTCTTACATTATCATTGGGTGAAGAATATCTAGTTATAGGATTGCCTTTTCGACTGGGAGGCTGGACACTGATTAATTCATCTCCTACAAATTACTGCCTTTAGTTTGTCTCCCGACTCCAACCTTAAGATTCTTGTTACAATCTAACTTAATACCTTAAAGATCTGCTTCCGACCATGAACTCTAATTTCTTTTGTATTCCCAAATGTTTACCTGATGGGTGAGTACAGAGTAAGTGTTTATAAATATGTATTGAAATAAGAAAACTAAATGTGTGATGTAGAGAACAAATGTATGGACACCAGGGGGGGAAAGGGGTGGAGGTGGTGGTGGTGGGATGAATTAGGAGATTGGGATTGACACGTATACACTGATGTGTATAAAATAGATAACTAACGAGAACCTGCTGTATAAAAAAAATAAATAAAATTTAAAAAAACCTAAATGTGTAATAATCCTAATTATGTAAATAAGTCTGTGTATAAGCACACAAACAAATGCACAAATACAGAAAGAAATACCAAAATATTGAACAGTGTCTATTTACAGGTAGTACAATAGTGAATATTATTGATAGGGATTGCATTGAATCTGTATATCACTTTGAATAATATGGATGTTTTACAATATTAATTCTTCAAATTCATGAATATAAAATGTTCCTTTTTTTGATTTTTAGAATTTTATTTTTTATACAGCAGGTTCTTATTAGTTATCCATTTTATACACATTAGTGTATACATGTCAATCCTGATCTCCCAATTCATCCCACCCCCACCCCCCACCACTTACCCCCTTGGTGTCCATACGTTTGTTCTCTACATTTGTGTCTCTGTTTCTGCCCTGCAAACCAGTTCATCTGTACCATTTTTCTAGGTTCCACATATATGTGTTAATATACGGTATTTGTTTTTCACTTTCTGACTTACTTCACTCTGTATGACAGTCTCTAGATCCATCCACATCTCTACAAATGAACCAATTTCATTCCTTTATATGGCTGAGTAATATTCCATTGTATATATGTACCACATCTTCTTTATCCATCGTCTGTCGATGGGCATGTAGGTTGCTTCCATGACCTGGCTATTGTAAATAGTGCTGCAATGAACATGGGGTGCATGTGTCTTTTGGAAATATGGTTTTCTCTGGGTATATGCCCAGTAGTGGGATTGCTGGATCATATGGTAATTCTAGTTTTAGTTTTTTAAGGAACCTTCATACTGTTCTCCATAGTGGCTGTATCAATTTACATTCCCACCAAGAGTGCAAGAGGATTCCCTTTTCTCCACACCCTCTCCAGCATTTGTTGTTTGTAGATTTTCTGATGATGCCCATTCTAACTGGTGTGAGGTGATACCTCACTGTAGTTTTGATTTGCATTTCTCTAAGAATTAGTGATGTTGAGCAGCTTTTCATGTACCGCTTGCCCATCTGTATGTCTTTTTGGAAAAATGTCTGTTTAGGTCTTCTGCCCATTTTTGGATTGAGTTGTTTGTGTTCTTAATATTGAGCTGCATGAGCTGTTCATATATTTTGGAGATTAATCCTTTGTTTGTTGCCTCGTTTGCAAATATTTTCTCCCATTCTGAGGGTTGTCTTTTCGTCTTGTTTGTAGTTTCCTTTGCTTTGCAAAAGCTTTTAAGTTTCATTAGGTCTCATTTGTTTATTTTTGTTTTTATTTCCATTACTCTAGGAGGTGGATCACAAAAGATCTTGCTGTGATTTATGTCAGAGAGTGTTCTTCCTATGTTTTCCTCTAAGAGTTTTATAGTCTCCAGTCTTACATTTAGGTCTCTAATCCATTTTGAATTTATTTTTATGTATGGTGTTAGGGAGTGTTCTAATTTCATTCTTTTACATGTAGCTGTCCAGTTTTCCCAGCACCACTTACTGAAGAGACTGTCTTTTCTCCATTGTATATCGTTGCCGCCTTTGTCATAGATTAGTTGACCATAGGTGTGTGGGTTTATCTCTGGGCTTTCTGTCCTGTTCCATTGATCTATATTTCTGTTTTTGTGCCAGTACCATATTGTCCTGATTACTGTAGCTTTGTAGTATAATCTGAAGTCAGGGAGTCTGATTCCTCCAGCTGTGTTTTTTCCCTCAAGACTGCTTTGGCTATTCGGGGTCTTTTGTGTCTCCATACAAATTATAAGATTTTTTTGTTCTAGTTCTGTAAAAAATGCCATTGGTAATTTGATAGGGATTGCATTGAATCTGTAGATTGCTTTGGGTAGTGTAGTCATTTTCATGATATTGATTCTTCCCATCCAAGAACATGGTATATGTCTCCATCTGTTGGTATCATCTTTAATTTCTTTCATCAGTGTCATACTTTTCTGCATACAGGTCTTTTGTCTCCCTAGGTTGGTTTATTCCTAGGTATTTTATTCTTTTTGTTGCAGTGATAAATGGGTGTGTTTCATTAATTTCTCTTTCAGACTTTTCATCATTAGTGTTTAGGAATGCAAGAGATTTCTGTGCATTAATTTTTGTATCCTGCAACTTTACCTAATCCATTGATTAGCTCTAGTAGTTTCCTGGTGGCATCCTTAGGATTCTCTATGTATAGTATCATGTCATCTGCAAACAGTAACAGTTTTACTTTTTCTTTTCCAATTTCTATTCCTTTTATTTCTTTTTCTTCTTTGATTGCCATGGCTAGGACCTCCAAAACTATGTTGGATAATAGTGGTGAGAGTGGACATCCTTGTCTTGTTCCTGATCTTAGAGGAAATGCTTTCAGTTTTTCACCATTGAGAATGATGTTTGTTGTGGGTTTGTCATATATGGCCTTTATTATGTTGAGGTAGGTTCCCTCTATGCCCATTTTCTGGAGACATTTTATCATCGGTGTTGAATTTTGTCAAAAGCTTTTTCTGCATCTATTGAGATGATCATATGGTTTTTATTCTTCAGTTTGTTAACATGGTGTATCACATTGCTCGATTTGCATATATTGAAGAGTCCTTGCATCCCTGAGATAAACCCACTTGATCATGGTGTATGATCCTTTTAATGTGTTGTTGGATTCTGTTTGCTAGTGTTTTGTTGAGGATTTTTGCATCTGTATTCATCAGTGATATTGGTCTGTAATTTTCCTTTTTTGTAGTATCTTTTTCTGGTTTTGTTATTAGTGTGATGGTGCCCTCATAGTATAAGTTTGGGAGTGTTCCTTCCTCTGCAGTTTTTTGGAAGAGTTTGAGAAGGATGGGTTTTATCTCGTCTCTAAATGTTTGATAGAATTCACCTGTGAAGCCATCTGGTCCTGGACTTTTGTTTGTTGGAAGATTTTTAAAAATTTTTTAATTTTTTTTGTGTGTGGTATGCAGGCCTCTCTCTGTTGTGGCCTCTCCCACTGTGGAGCACAGGCTCCGGACGCACAGGCTCAGTGACCATGGCTCACGGGCCCAGCCACTCCGCGGCATCTGGGATCTTCCCAGACTGGGGCACGAACCCGTGTCCCCTGCATTGGCAGGCAGACTCTCAACCACTGCGCCACCAGGGAAGCCCTGTTGGAAGATTTTTAATCACAGTTTCAATTCCATTACTTGTGATTGGTCTGTTCATTTTTTGTGTTTCTTCCTGGTTCAGTCTTGTAAGGTTATACCTTTCTAAGAATTTGCCAGTTTCTTCCAGGCTGTCCATTTTATTGGTATAGTGTTGCTTGTAGTAGTCTCTTATGATGCTTTGTATTTTTGTGGTGTCTGTTGTAACTTCTCCTTTTTCATTTCTAATTTTATTGATTTGAGTCCTCTCCCTCTTTTTCTTGATGAGTCTGTGTAAAGGTTTATCAGTTTTGTTTATCTTCTCAAAGAACTAGCTTTTAGTTTTATTTATCTTTGCTGTTGTTTTCTTTATTGCTATTTCATTTATTTCTCCTCTGATTTTTATGATACCTTTCCTTCTACTGACTTTGGGTTTTGTTTGTTCTTCTTTCTCTAGTTCCTTTAGGGGTAATGTTAGATGATTTATTTGAGATGTTTCTTGTTTCTTGAGTTAGGCTTGTATTGCTATAAACTTCATTCTTAGAACTGCTTTTGCTGCATCCCGTAGGTATTGCATCATTGTGTTTTCATTGTCATTTGTCTCTAGGTATTTTTTGATTTCCTCTTTGATTTCTTCAGTGATCTCTTGGTTATTTAGTAACGTATTGTTTAGCCTCCATGTGTTTGTATTTTTTATATTTTTTTCCCTGTATTTGATTTCTAAACTCATAGAGTTGTGGTCAGAAAAGATGCTTGATATGATTTCAATTTTCTTAAATTTACTGAGGCTTGATTTTTGACCCAAGGTGTGATCTATCCTGGAGAATGTTCCATGTGCACTTGAGAAGAAAGTGTGATCTGCTGGTTTTGGATGGAATGTCCTAAAAATGTCAATTGAATCTATCTGGTCTATTGTGTCATTTAAAGCTTGTGTTTCTTTATTAATTTTCTGCTTGGAAGAAATGTTCATTAGTGTCAGTGAGGTGTTAGAGTCCCCCACTATTATTGTGTTTCTGTCTGTTTTCTCTTTTATAGTTGTTAGCAGTTGCCTTATGTGCTGCGGTGCTCCTATGTTGGGTGCATATATATTTATAATTGTTATATCATCTTCTTCTTGGATTGATCCGTTGATCATTATGTAGTGTCCTTCCTTGTCTCTTGTAACATTCTTTATTTTAAAGTCTATTTTATCTGATATGAGTATTGCTACTCCAGCTTTCTTTTGATTTCCATTTGCATTTAATATCTTTTTTCCGTCCCCTCACATTCAGTGTGCATGTGTCCCTTAGTGTGAAGTGGTCCTCTTGTAGACAGCATATATATGGGTCTTATTTTTGTATCCATTCAGCAAGTTGTGTCTTTTGGTTAGAGCATTTAATCCTTTTATGTTTAAGGTAATTATCGATATGTATGTTCCTATTACCATATTCTTAATTGTTATGGGTTTGTTTTTGTAGGTCCTTTTCTTCTCTTGTCTTTCCCACTTAGAGAAGTTCCTTTAACATTGGTTGTAGAGCTGGTTTGGTGGTTCTGAATTCTCTTAGCTTTTGCTTGTCTGGAAAGCTTTTGATTTCTTCATCGAATTTGAATGAAATCCTTGCCAGGTAGAGTAATCTTGGTTGTAGGTTTTTCCCTTTCATCACTTTAAATATATCATGCCACTCCCTTCTGGCTTGTAGAGTTTGTGCTGAGAAATCAGCTGCTAACGTTATGGGAGTTCCCTTGTATGTCATTTGTTGTTTTTCCCTTGTTGCTTTCAGTAATTTTTCTTTGTCTTTAATTCTTGTCAATTTGATTACTATGTGTCTTGGCGTTTTTCTCCTTGGGCGTATCCTGCCTGGCACTCTGCGCTTCCTGGATTTGGGTGACTATTTCCTTTCCCATGTTAGGGAAGTTTTCAACTGTAATCTCTTCAAATATTTACTTGTGTCCTTTCTCTCTCTCTTTTCCTTCTGGGACCCCTGTAGTGAGAATGTTCTTGCGTTTAGTGTTGTCCTAGAGGTCTCGTAGGCTGTCTTCATTTCTTTTTATTCTTTTTTCTTTATTCTGTACCACAGCAGTTCATTCCACCATTCTGTCTAACAGGTTGCTTATCCATTCTTCTGCCTCAGTTATTCTGCTATTGATTCCTTCTAGTATATTTTTCATTTCAGTTATTGTATTCTTCATCTCTGTTTGTTTGCTATTTAATTCTTCTAGGTGTTCTTTGATTCTTCTAGGATTTGTTAAACGCTTCTTGCATCTTCTCAATCTTTGCCTGCTTTCTGTTTACAAGGTCCTGGATCATCTTCACTATCATTATTCTGAATTCTTTTTCTGGAAGGTTGCCTATCTCTACTTCATTTAGTTGTTTTTCTGGGGTTTTATCTTGTTGCTTCATCTGGTACATAGCCCTCTGCCTTTTCATCTTGTCTGTCGTTCTGTGGATGTGGTTTTTGTTCCACAGGCTGCAGGATTGTAGTTCTTCTTGCTTCTGCTGTCTGCCTTCTGGTGGATGAGGCTATCTAAGAGGCTTGTGGAAGTTTTCGGATGGGAGAGACTGGTGGTGGGTAGAGCTGGCTGTTGCTCTGGTGGCCAGAGTTCAGTAAAATTTTAATCTGCTTCTCTGTTGCTCAGTGGGGCTGGGTTCCCTCCCTGTTGGTTGTTTGGCCTGAAGTAACCCAACATTGGAGCCTACCCAACTCTTTGGTGGGGCTAATGACAGGCTCTGGGAGGGCTCACACCAAGGAATACTTCCCAGAACTTCTGCTGCCGGTGTTGTTGTCCTCACAGTGAGCCACAGCCACACCCCACATCTGCAGGAGACCCTCCAACACTATCAGGTAGGTTTGGTTCAGTCTCCTATGGGGTCACTGCTCCTTCCCCTGGGTCCCGATGCACACAGTACCTTGTGTGTGCCCTCCAAGAGTGGAGTCTCTGTTTTCCCCAGTTCTGTGGAGTCCTGCAGTAAAATCCCGCTGGGCTTCAAAGTCTGGTTCTCTAGGAGTTCCTCCTCCCGTTGCCAGATCCCCACGTTGTGAAGCCTGACGTGGGGCTCAGAACCTTCACTCCAGTGGGTGGACTTCTGTGGTATAAGTGTTCTCCAGTTTGTGAGTCACCCACCCAGCAGTTATGCGATTTGATTTTATTGTGATTGCGTCCCTCCTACCGTCTCATTTGGCTTTTCCTTTGTCTTTGGACGTGAGGTATCTTTTTTGGTGAGTTCCAGTGTCTTCCTGTCAGTGATTGTTCAGCAGTTAGTTGTGATTCCGGTGCTCTTGCAAGAGGGAGTGAGCGCACCTCCTTCTACTTCGCCATCTTGAACCAAAATCTAGTGGGTATTATTTATATTCTCCTTATGTGATTGTTTCTTTTCCATTTTTTTTACATGGCATATATTACTGTTACAGGAAACAGGTTTAATAGAAAATTTGAAAATAAAAATGTAATATTAGTTTATCTAATTTATATGTTTGCCTAAAACAAATAGACTGCCAGATATTTCTGCAACAAAGGTGAGTTTGGGATCAGCAGAGAATTGCAATTTGGAGTCTACAGCCATGGCAAGGCCACATGCCAGTCCCAAGAAGGAGAATGCTTTTATAGAGACAAAAAAGGAAGTTGGGAGGGCTGTAGTAAACAAAGAGTCTGTGGCTTTTCACTAGCTGAAATCTTGCCAGTAAAGAGGAGGAGTCTTTCTTCTTCCTATTGGGCTCTGCTGTCTTCTTCACAGGGTGTGAAAGCCCTCTTCTTGTGTCCCAACTCTATTTTATTGAGGTTTCTGTTTATTAACTTTTTATGTATGTTGGATACTGAAACAGTAGGATCCTTAGAATTGATCCCTCAAAACTTTTGATCCAACTAAATCTCAGTGTTACATAGTTGACAGAGAAACCAGGATTCTTCTAATTCTAGTATGTAAATCAGTTTAATAGTCATGAACAGAATAGTTTTGTAGTCATTTTGTTGTAGTGTAGGAATCCAAAACTAATGAGTTTACCTACTCTTCGAATTTATAGGTGCACATTAACCTGAATTTTTTTCTCATACTTTATAATTAGTATAAAATTTTATCTTTGTAGCTGATTTGAAATATGTTTTCATGTTGTTATAGTTTTCCCTTTTCCTCTTAGTAGTTGAAACATTTGACTTTTAATGTAATGATTCTTGAACCTTTTGAACTTTCCTTTTATATTTCTGGTCATGGTTAAAAAGGGTCATCATTCTTCTTATTTCTCAAGTCAGAAATCTGAGAGTCATTCCAGACTGTCCTTCTTTTTCATGTCCACATTAAATTACTACTGAGGTTACATTGAATCTAAGATATCTTTGACTTCTATTTCTTCTTCTTCCTTCCCAGTATCATTGGTGCTTCATTATTTTTAGCCTGGTTTATTTTACCTGCCACATTGCTGATCTCTCAGGAGAATGCTGCATGTCTAGCTTAGTTCATCTTAGAGATTTCGTAGAACCTAATGGCAATTACTTAAAATGGTCTCTCATCATTTACTCAACAATCAGTCCAAGACTGTGATATAATTGCAATGTATAGCAATATTTACCAAACAAGGAGATAGTGAAACTCACTCTTGACTGGTCTTCAGGCAGCTAAAATAAATAAATAAATAAAAATTTGACATTGATGGTTGCCATTTGAGTGGTGTAGTAAATGGGCAAGGAAGTTGCAATTAATGAATCCTCCAAAAATGGGAGTGGAGGCAGGATTACAGTGACAGTAACAAAATTTAAATTCAGGCACTTTCTTTATTTGAATCCCTTCCAAGGCTTTGGGAAATGAACTGAAACATGTTCAGAGAGTTAAAAATTGAGGGGAGGGATGTTTGCAAAGGTAAGATATTTAAACCATGATTGATTAAGATGACTGTCTCCTTCAACTTCAGCTTCCCCTCTGACACATGTGCCCTTGTGTCCAGTGACAGTGGGGTAATTTTGGCTGTTTTTTTGGGATGCATAGCTCTAGCAATACTTCAAACACCAAGTGCATCATGTATGAAGTCAAAATTCTTAAAGCATCCCAGATAATAAAAAAATTTTTTGATAAATTATATTAAAGACTTTCTATTTTCTCTACATAAAATATTACATTTTTTTTTTGTCATGGGAACAGACATTCAAAGAGTATGCAGCCAAATATGCAAGGGGGAAAATATAATAGCCTCTTGTCAGTTAACAATAGCAACTTTTTTTTATTATTTCTAGATTTTGTGGGATTTACAGTATTTGTCAGCTTTTAATAATTTGAAGTGCATGTGAACTATTTTCTTATTACAGGTGACTGTTTTTGTACCTACTTTCATAGCTGTGAATTTGTATTTCTCTTAAAGAGGGCCCCCAAATTGTATAAGCTTTAGGCCCACAGAACCTCTGTCTGTCCCTGAATGGAAGGTATTTGGGAAAACATTTATGATGTATTATCTTTTGCTGAGGCATCTCTCACTGCTCTTAGTCAGAGACCCATAACTGTCCCCCTGCTCAAAAAACATGAATTTACTAGGGCTGAAACAGAGAGGATATGTTATCCTAGTTTATGATAGCAAATGCCAAATGCCTGTACTTTAGTTATTCACATCTGGCTTTGTAAACTATTATAGGCAGGGAACATACCTTTTCCCTTATGGATTTAGTACAGAACCTAGTATATCATAAAATGACTGTACTTAAATGTTTATCAACTTAGTATAAAATCTATTTTCAGGCCATTAATCACTGTCATTTTTTCTTTGGTTGTTAATGAACTGTGATAATTCACTTTAAAATAAATATTATATAAATAGTATGTACTCTAAAGACCTTAATAGATTATTCGTTGGATGCTTTTTCTTTTTTACCTCCTCCTTCACTACCCCCACCCAGTGTTGAAAATGTCTTCCTGCCTCTGTATCACCTTTACATTCTAATCTCTTCTTTTTCAGACATCTAGATTACCTTTTGGTATGCTGATGGGTCAGACTTTCTCTTTCTTAATCCATCGCTTTCATTTACTTCCCAAATTTAGACTCTTGCTTTACTTTTTCTCTTTCCCCCTTGGGAGCTGCTAAGATTTGTACAGTTGTTTCCAACTACCGTCTCTGGAGTGATGATTTAGTTGTGGGGCTAATAAAGTTTCACTGTAATTTAAAAGGGAGACTGAAGATGCTTGGCAAGTACTGAATATTCACCTATATTATTTCAGGCGTTACCAGTAAAACCCAGGTTGTTATATAAATTTAAGCATCCTTACTAAAGATTACAGGGAATCTGGGAAGAGTTAGTGTTACTGAGATTTTTGTGCATGGTGCCAGATTTTAAAAAACTGTATAATATTGAAGTTTTATCACTCCTATAAAATGTTTCCCAATAATTTTAGTCCACACCGATGGCTCCTCTTCTTGACTGTCTTAGGCACACATTGTTACTAGCATTTGTACCTTGTGGAACCTCTGAAATAACTGGATCTTTAAATCTTCCAACTTATCTCCTCACTAAATGCACTTAAAGCTATATTGTATGACATTTGAATATATACTTCCTAAAGCTTCTTGTTTTTGAGTACATTATTAGTTCTTAGGAGGCTGTTTGGAAATATGGAAAGTATGATGAGATCTTGAGGACTTCACTTTAAAACCAACACATAATCAGAGCAGAGATATACAAAAGACTCCTTTTAGTGACTGAATGGTCTGGGGGTCAGTGAAACTTGCTTGTAACTTGACTGAATGTGTTAAAATGCCTAAATAATCTGTCAGTCAGAATGGGTACAAATCAACATGCTAAATCATTAAGATAAATGTTTGCAGTGCCCATCCACATTCTGTCTAAAAGTGAGGGAGCCTCCATCAGCTGAGTTAGGGTCTATTTCGTCCTATATGGTTCCGATTAGTGATGTAAGAGTTGTAGTCTATGGACTGTGAGATTTTCCCATCTCATTGATAAGAGCAGATCTGTTGTGAGGTTAACTTAATCAACCAAATGCTATTGGTGTTTAATGCATCTGAATCACTTCCTCTGTCTTATTCCCAAACTCAACAAGCACACGACAGTACAGTGGATTTACATATTAAGTGTGTGTAGGGGTGCATCTTAGACCAGGACATAATTTGAAATTTGCATATAATCAAAATTATGCATGAAATCTTTTGAATCACTTTTAACTTCCTAGGACTTAGGCTTAGAAGCTCAAAATCTAATTTATTTCTTTACCTTCCTCCTGTCCCTCCTTTCCTCCCTCCTTCCCTCCCTTTTCTCTCTTTCTCCCCCCCACTCTCTCCCTCTACCCTTCCTTCTCTTTTTCCTCCCTTCTCCTCACCTCCCTCTCTATTTCTCTTTTTTTTTTTGTAGATTTCTTTCAAAGGTAGGAATGAGGGGCAATGGGCACCCAAACAACTTTATCCTATATTACATTACAGTGGTTGAGAGCATGTGATTTGGAGTCCTATGCTTTTTTTGGAATCTTATATCTTATACTTACTAGCAGTGTGTTATTATAAAATTTAAATACTTTCAGGATATAGGAAAAATTAAATGAGGTAAAATTTGTAAAGTTCTTAACGTGGGGCTTAGCATGTAAGTGCTACGTAAATGGCAGCCATCAAAATAACCATTCAGTTATGATTTGGAATCCAGAATAAGTAAGTCTGCATCTTGAAGCCAGTGGAGCAGTCTTGTGGCCATAATTGTTCTGATTCCTCCTCCTTGTAAATATATGACTTGACATTATCAGTTTTGGAGATTCAGTGTATATGTGTCTTCCCTAGAGGAATAAATTCTCCACCCCAGATTATTCTGTATTTAAGAGCCAGATATTACCCCTTAGTAAATTCTTCTTGGGAATGAAGTCTGTTTTGAGTTTTTTGGGAAAGATGTTGCTAATTTTCATTACATGTATGCTGTAAGGGACTGATAGGATTTTTACATAAGTATAAACCAGACAATCTTGTATTTTAGCTTTGTTCTGGTAGAAAGGGGGTGGAAGGCAGATCAGGACACATAAATACCTACTTTTCATAGTCATTGTAGTTTAAAATTTGTTTTCATACTCTGGAATACTTTAGCTCATAGATACTTCTTTTAATTATTTAAAGACTATATATAAACACTTGAAAAGAGCCTGTAGTTAGTTATGAAGTGAGGAATTCCTTCACAGTGTGAATTATTTCATGCTGTAATTTATCTGTTTTAAGTAAAATGTTCAGATACTTTTAAAGAAACATTTTGTTTAGTAATATAAATGATTGCTCTAAAGAAGAGATGGTACCTCTGCAAAGTTGTTTTTCAAAACCCCCCTCCTATGTACTTTTGAGAATCTGACCAAACTATGAATCTGCCTCCCATATACTATGCCCACATAATTATATAATTTTGGAAAAAAATTTTGCTAAGAAAGCTAATTTTAAGAGTACTCAAGTAATTTCTTAACTATGGGTTATTTTGTTACTCAGAAAGAGCCTGAGTAAAGTTTGGACTTTTACCTGCTTTCAGTGTAGCCAGGAGACCTGAATGAGTCTACGTATGTTTGCATGTATGTGTATATATATGTAGGTATATGAATGTATGTATTTATATACTCAGGTGTTTTTATAATTTCTTTTCCTTTCATAACTAGGAAGAATTTTAATGGGACAATTGAATTCACTGAGATTTTTCTATTCTAAAATAGAAAGGTAGTTAGTAGAGGGGAAAAAAATGAAAAAAGAAACAAAAGAAAAAACCCAAGCAAACAGTAAAGGATTCAATGGGAGATATGAATGAAAAAGTCAGTAGTTTGCGCCACAGGCTCACCCTGCATCCAGACCCTTCCCTCCCCTTGGCCTGAGTGAGCCAGAGTCCCCGAATCAGCTGCTCTTTTAACCCCGTCCTGTCTGAGCGAAGAACAGACACCCTCAGGCGACCTACACACAGAGGTGGGTCCAAATCCCAAGCTGAACCCCGGGAGCTGTGCAAACAAAGAAGAGAAAGGGAAATCTCTCCCAGCAGCCTCAGGAGCAGCGGATTAAGTCTCGACAATCAACTGCATCTCTGGAATACCTGAATAGACAACGAATCATCCCAAATTGAGGAGGTGGACTTTGGGAGCAAAGATATATATATATTTTTCCCTTTTTCTCTTTTTGTGAGTGTGTATGTGTATGCTTCTGTGTGTGATTTTGTCTTTATAGCTTTACTTTTACCATTTGTCCTAGGGTTATGTCAGTCTGTTTTTTTTTTAATTACTTGAAAAAAATTTTTCTTAATAATTATTTTTATTTTAATAACTTTTATATTTTTTTATTTTTTTTGCTGTACGTGGGCCTCTCACTGTCGTGGCCTCTCCCGTTGCGGAGCACAGGCTCTGGACGCACAAGCTCAGTGGCCATGGCTCACGGGCCCAGCCGCTCCACGGCATGTGGGATCTTCCCAGACCGGGGCACGGACCCGCATCCCCTGTATAGGCAGGCGGACTCTCAACCACTGTGCCACCAGGGAAGCCCAATAACTTTATTTTATTTTATTCTACTTTATTTCCTTCCTTCCTTCCTTTCTTTCTTTTTTCTTTTCTTTCTTTCTTCTTTTCTGGTTTTTCTCCCTTTTATTCTGAGCCGTGTGGATGAAAGCCTCTTGGTGCTCCAGCCAGGCATGAGGGATATGCCTCTGAGGTAGGAGAGCCAAGTTCAGGACACTGGTCCACAAGAGACCTCCCAGCTCCACATAATATCAAATGGTGAAAATCTCCCAGAGATCTCCATCTCAACGCCAAGACCCAGCTTCATTCAACGACCAGGAAGCTACAGTGCTGGACACCCTATGCCAAACAGTTAGCAAGACAGGGACACAACACCATCCATTAGCAGAGAGGCTGCCTAAAATCATAATAAGGCCACAGACACCCCAAAACACACCACCAGACGTGGACCTGCCCACCAGAAAGAAAACATCCAGCCTCATCCACCACAACACAGGCACTAGTCCCCTCCACCAGGAAGCCTACACAACTGACTGAACCAACTTTAGCCACTGGGGATAGACATCAAAAACAACGGAAACGGGCCTCCCTGGTGGCGCAGTGGTTGAGAGTCCGCCTGCCGATGCAGGGGATACGAGTTCGTGCCCTGGTCTGGGAGGATCCCATATGCCGCGGAGCGGCTGGGCCCGTGAGCCATGGCCGCTGAGCCTGCGCGTCCGGAGCCTGTGCTCCGCAACGGGAGAGGCCACAACAGTGAGAGGCCCGCGTACAGCAAAAAAAAAAAAAAAAAAAAAAAAAAAAAAAAACAACGGAAACTACGAACCTGCAACCTGCAAAAAGGAGACCCAAACACAGTAAGATTAGCAAAATGAGAAGACAGAAAAACTGCAGATGAAAGAGCAAAGCAAAAACCTACCAGACCTAACAAATGAAGAGGAAATAGGCAGTGTACCTGAAAAAGAATTCAGAATAATGATAATAAAAAGGATCCAAAATCTTAGAAACAGAATAGAGAAAATACAAAAAACGTTTAACAAAGACCTAGAAGAACTAAAGAGCAAACAAACAGTGATGAACAACACAATAACTGAAATGAAAAATTCTTTGGAAGGGATCAATAGCAGAATAACTGAGGCAGAAGAACGGATAAGTGACCTGGAAGATAAAATAGTGGAAATAACTACTGCAGAGCAGAATAAAGAAAAAAGAATGAAAGGAATTGAGGACAGTCTCAGAGACCTCTGGGACAACATAAATGCACCAACATGCAAATTATAGGGGTCGCAGAAGAAGACAAAAAGAAAGAGTCTGAGAAAATATTTGAAGAGATTATAGTTGAAAACTTCCCTGACATGGGAAAGAAAATAAGTCCACGAAGTGCAGAGAGTCCTATAGAGGATAAATCCAAGGAGAAACACGCCAAGACACATATTCATCAAACTATCAAAGATTAAATACAAAGAAAAAATATTAAAAGCAGCAAGGGAAAAGCAACAAATAATATGCAAGGGAATCCCCATAAGGTTAACAGCTGATCTTTCAGCAGAAACTCTGAAAGCCAGAAGGGAGTGGCAGGACATATTTAAAGTGATGAAGGAGAAAAACCTACAACCAAGATTACTCTACACAGCAAGGACCTCATTCAGATTTGATAGAGAAGTTAAAACCTTTACAGAGAAGCAAAAGCTAAGAGAATTCAGCACCACCAAACCAGCTTTACAGCAAATGCTAAAGGAACTTCTCTAGGCAGGAAACACAAGAGAAGGAAAATACCTACAATAACGAACCCAAAACAATTAAGAAAATGGTAATAGAAACATACATTATCGATAATTACCTTAAATGTAAATGGATTAAATGCTCCAACCAAAAGACGTAGACTGGCTGAATGGATATAAAAACAAGACCCGTATATATGCTGTCTACCAGAGACCCACTTCAGGCCTATGGACACATACAGACAAAGTGAGGGGATGGAAAAAGACATTCCATTGCAAATGGAAATCAAAAGAAAGCTGGAGTAACAATTCTCATATCAGACAAAATAGACTTTAAAATAAAGACTGTTACAAGAGACAACGATACTACATAATGATCAAGGGATGGATCCAAGAAGAAGACATAACAATTGTAAATATTTATGCACCCAACACAGGAGCACCTCAATACATAAGGCAAATACTAACAGCCATAAAAGGGGAAATCAACAGTAACACAATCATAGTACGGGACTTTAACACCCCACTTTCACCCATGGACAGATCACCCAAAATGAAAATAAATAAACACAAGATTTAAGTGATACATTAAATAAGATGGACTTAATTGATATTTATAGGACATTCCATCCCAAAACAACAGGATACACATTCGTCTCAAGTGCTCATGGAACATTCTCTAGGATAGATCATATCTTGGGTCACAAATCAAGCCTTGGTAATTTAAGAAAATTGAGATCGTATCAAGTACCTTTTCCGACCACAACGCTATGAGACTAGATATCAATTACAGGAAAAAAATCTGTAAAACATACAAACACATGGCGGCTAAACAATACACTACTTAATAACCAATGGGTAACTAAAGAAATCAAAGAGGAAATCAAAAAATACCTAGAAACAAATGACAATAAAAACACGATGACCCAAAACCTTTGGGATGCAGCAATAGCAGTACTAAGGGGGAAGTTTATAGCAATACAATCCTAACTTAAGAAACAAGAAACATCTCAAATAAGCAACCTAGCCCTACATGTAAAGCAATTAGAGAAAGAAGAAGAACAACAAAAAAAACCCCAAAGTTAGCAGAAGGAAAGAAATCATAAAGATCACATCAGAAATAAATGAAAAACAAATGAAGGAAATGAGAGCAAAGATTAATAAAACTGAAAGGTGATTCTTTGAGAAGATAAACAAAATTGATAAAACATTAGCCAGACTCATCAAGAAAAAAAGGAAGAAGACTCAAATCAATAGAATTAGAAATGAAAAAGGAAAAGTAACAACTGACACTGCAGAAATACACACAAGCATGAGAGATTACTGCAAGCAACTTTATGCCAATAAAATGGACAACCTGGAAGAAATGGATGAATTCTTAGAAATGCACAGTCTTCCAAGACTAAACCAGGAAGAAATAGAAAATATGAACAGTCCAATCACAAGCACTGAAATTGAAACTGTGATTAAAAGTCTTCCAACAAAAAGCCCAGGACCAGATGGCTTCACAGGAGAATTCTATCAAACATTTAGAGAAGAGCTAACATCCATCCTTCTCAAACTCTTCCAAAATATAGCAGAATGAGGCACACTGCCAAACTCATTCTACGAGGCCACCATCACCCTGATACCAAAACCAGACAAAGATGTCACAAAGAAAGAAAACTACAGGCCAATATCACTGATGAACATAGATGCAAAAATCCTCAACAAAATACTAGCAAACAGAATCCAACAGCACATTAAAAAGATCATACACCATGATCAAGTGGGGTTTATTCCAGGAATGGAAGGATTCTTCAATATACGCAAATAAATCAATGTGATATACCATATTAACAAACTGAAGGAGAAAAACCATATGATCATCTCAATAGATGCAGGGAAAGCTTTTGATAAAATTCAACACCCATTTATGATAAAAACCCTGCAGAAAGTAGGCATAGAGGGAACTTTCCTCAACATAATAAAGGCCATATATGACAAACCCACAGCCAACATCATCCTCAATGGTGAAAAACTGAAACCATTTCCACTAAGATCAGAAACAAGACAAAGTTGCCCACTCTCACCACTGTTATTCAACATAGTTTTGGAAGTTTTAGCCACAGCAATCAGAGAAGAAAAAGAAATAAAAGGAATCCAAATCGGAAAAGAAGAAGTAAAGCTGTCACTGTTTGTGGATGACATGATACTATACATAGAGCATCCTAAAGATGCTACCAGAAAACTACTAGAGCTAATCAATGAATTTGGTAAAGTAGCAGGATACAAAATTAATGCACAGAAATCTCTTGCATTTCTATACACTAATGATGAAAAATCTGAACGTGAAATCAAGAAAACACTCCTATTTACCACTGCAACAAAAGAATAAAATATCTAGGAATAAACCTACCTAAGGAGACAAAAGACCTGTATGCAGAAACTTATAAGACACTTATGAAAGAAATTAAAGATGATAAAAATAGATGGAGAGATATACCATATTCTTGGATTGGAAGAATGAACATTGTGAAAATGACTCTACTACCCAAAGCAATCTACAGATTCAATGCAATCCCTATCAAACTACCACTGGCATTTTCTACAGAACTACAACAAAAAATTTCACAATTTGTATGGAAACACAAAAGACCCCGAATAGCCAAAGCAATCTTGAGAATGAAAAACAGAGCTGCAGGAATCAGGCTCCCTGACTTCAGACTATACTACAAAGCTACAGTAATCAACATAGTATGGTAGTGGCACAAAAACAGAAATATAGATCAGTGGAACAGGATAAAAAGCCCAGAGATAAACCCACACATATATGGTCACATTATCTTTGATAAAGGAGGCAAGAATATACAGTGGAGAAAAGACATCCTCTTCAATAAGTGCTGCTGGGAAAACTGGACAGATACATGTAAAAGTATGAAATTAGAACACTCCCTAACACCATGCATAAAAATAAACTCAAAATGTAGTAAATGTACCTAAATGTAAGGCCAGACACTGTCAAAGTCTTAGAGGAAAACATAGGCAGAACACTATATGACATAAATCACAGCAAGACCTTTTTTGACCCACCTCCTAGAGAAATGGAAATAAAAACAAAAATAACAAATGGGACCTAATGAAACTTAAATGCTTTTGCACAGCAAAGGAAACCATAAACAAGATGAAAAGACAACCCTCAGAGTTGGAGAAAATATTTGCAAGTGAAGCAACTGACAAAGGATTAATCTCCAAAATTTACAAGCAGCTCAGTATCAAAAAAAGAAACAACCCAATACAAAAATGGGCAGAAGATCTAAATAGACATTTCTCCCAAGAAGATATACATATTGCCAACAAACAGATGAAAGGATACTCCACATCATTAATCATTAGAGAAATGCAAATCAAAACTACAATGAGATATCATCTCACACTGGTCAGAATGTCTATCATCAAAAAATCTTGAAACAATAAATGCGGCAGAGGGTGTGGAGAAAATGGAATCCTCTTGCACTGTTGGTGGGAATGTAAATTGATACAGCCACTATGGAGAACAGTATGGAGGTTCCTTAATAAACTAAAAACAGTACTACCATATGACCCAGCAATACCACTACTGGACATATAGCCTGTAAAAACCATAATTCAAAAAGAGTCATGTACCAAAATGTTCATTGCAGCTCTATTTACAATAACCAGGACATGGAAGCAACCTGAGTGTCTATCAACAGATGAATGGATAAAGAATACATGGCACATATATACAATGGAATATTACTCAGCCATAAAAAGAAATGAAATTGAGTTATTTGTAGTGAGGTGGATGGACCTAGAGTCTGTCATACAGAGTGAAGTAAGTCAGAAACAGAAAAACAAATATCCTATGCTAACACATATATAGGGAGTCTAAGAAAAAATACATTTCATGAAGAACCTAGGGGCAATACGGGAATAAAGACACAGACCTACTGTAGAGTGGACCTGAGGATATGGGGAAGAGGAAGGGTAAGCTTTGAGAAAGTGAGAGAGTGGCATGGACATATATACACTGCCAAACGTAAAATAGATAGCTAGTGGGAAGCAGCCGCATAGCACAGGGAGATCAGCTTGGTGGTTTGTGACCACCTAGAGGGGTGGGATAGGGAGAGTGGGAGGGAGGGAGATGCAAGAGGGCAGAGATATGGGAACAGATGTATATTTATAACTGATTCACTTTGTTATAAAGCAGAATCTAACACACCATTGTAAAGCAATTATACTCCAATAAAGGTGTTAGAAAAAATTCAATAGTTTATTTATCATTTCAGTTTTATAAGGTATAATTGATAATATAAATTGTTAACTGGTAAATTGTGAGATATTTAAAGTGTATATGGTGATGTGTATACCTATTGATATGATTATAAATTGTGAAAGGATTCTCCCCATGTAGTTAATTATCACATCCATCACCTCCCATATTTATCTTTTTTTTTTTTTGTACAACTTTGAAGTTGTATTCTCATATCAAATTTCAATTATGCAATACAGTGTTATCAGCATGGTATTTATATGTGGAATCTACAAAAAAAGAAAAAAAGTGAAGCTTATTGAAACAAAGAGTAGAAAACTATTTGCCAGGGGCTGAGTGGTTAGGAAAACAGGGAGAGATTGGTAAAAGGATACCAGCTTTTAGCTATACGATGAATAAGGTCTGAGGATCTAATGTATAAAAGTCAATCCTGGGCTTCCCTGCTGGCGCAGTGGTTGAGAGTCCGCCTGCCGATGCAGGGGACACAGGTTCGTGTCCCGGTCCAGGAAGATCCCACATGCCGCGGAGCGGCTGGGCCCGTGAGCCATAGCCACTGAGCCTGCACGTCTGGAGCCTGTGCTCCGCAACGGGAGAGGCCACAGCAGTGAAAGGCTCGCGTAATGCAAAAACAAACAAACAAACAAACAAAAAAGTCAATCCTTTATATTTTTATTATTTTAAATAGTGCATATTTTCTGGCAAGATAAATTTCCTCAGTCATTTGTAGCACATTGAGCTTGTGACACATAAGAATTTTATGAAGATAAATTAGTGAAATCTACTTTGACACTTTATAACAGCAGGAATGATTTCACCGTTCAGAAATGTCTGAAGTGTGCTTTTATTTTTTCAGCTGCTTTGCGTTAGAGAACTTTCATCCTGTTGAAGGTGTGGTAGTTTTACACAAGTTTTAGGTGTTCATAGAGTTGAAGTTGATTGTCACTTTTGTCATTAATCCTCTGTAGTGTCCCCGTTGAACCCAGATTTTCTAATGCTCTTCCAATTTCTAAGCCCTCCCCCAACCCATATTCTCTATATTGAACTCAGTAAAATTTAGTTCCACCAGAAAGCCTTTTCTTGACAAAAACCTTATAACACATAAATTATTTCTTATTTTGCCTACCTTCAAGCACGAGCATTTATGATCTGTTCCATGAATTACCAACCACACTTGTTTTGGGGCACTTACTGCTGGAAAAGCTCACTCTGGAATTTTCCAAATTAAGTAGGTATAAGGTACATAGAGGGTAATAAAAATGGATATTATCAGCAAAAGTCCTTCTTAAGAGACCTCAAAGTGTGACATTTCTGTGGTGGATTGCTAAGCTTTGCAAACTATGGAACTGGGTTTGTCAGCACTCCAAAAGTGGAACCATCTTCCTCAGGAATAGACACTCATTAGCCCAACTCACCGCAGTGTTGTATAAGATTAGAATGCTACTCATTCATCTATGATGAGAAATCTCATTGCCATAAGTCTAGAACATTTGTATTGGCATGACTAGTGCATTCGCTCCCTACAGACTCACATACAATGTTGGGGGTACCTTGTCATCTGAAGGTTGCCTGGAGTCAGAACAAGGGGAGACTTGTTCCAAGGCTTTCTTCTGGGCCATTGTGTATTAACATCTAAGTTTATTTTCACAGGATGGTGTACTTCCCCCTTTGTGTAAGTTGTTGGTGGGGAGGGGCTGCGAGGAGAGCTTCATGATTTTAAATTCCATTATATCCATTATATCTCCAATCTGGACTTCCTAACTGGAATTCTGATCCATATATCTGACTGCCTGCTTCTTTCTTCCACCTGGTGTCTAACAGGTGCCTCAATTTGGCATGCCCAAGCTGAGAGCCTACATTCTTCTCCTCAGTCCATCACCCCTTTAAATCAACTTCCTGCGGTGTTCACTGTCTCAGTTAATGGCAACTGAGGTATCATCCTCAGGCTCCACTTCTGGTCTTCAGTAAACCTTGTCAACGCTGGCTTCAGTAAACATCCAAAACTGGCCACTTTTTGCCCCACTATTACAACCCTGGTCTGGGTCACTATCATCTTCCACCTGGATTAATGCAGTGGCTTTATATCTGATCTCCTTGCTTCTGACCTTTCATCCCCTACACTCTAATTTCAACACAGAGCCTAGAGTGATCCTTTTAACACATGTCATATCATGTAACTCCTGAGCTGTGAAGGTATAGCTTGGATCTACTGTCTAAATACAGGAAAATGTAGGATCACAGTACTACATATACTCTTGAAAGTGAGTAACAGAGTTAGCATGACCATGTACGTGACATATAACTGGGAGTTCTCTGAATTAATGTCTATGCAGAATATGATGTTTCTTAAAGGGAAAGTAATAAAAATGTGCTAATTTGAAGCTTACATGTATTATTAAAACTCAACGGTAATAACAGCAGTTGGTTAGACTTTAGACAAACAATTTTTTTAAGGGAGAATTGGTTAGGATTACTAGGACATGATGATATTAGAAAGCAGAGCAACTTTTAGTCCGTTTTTGTATTGTGTTTAAATTTTCCACAGACAGTGCACCCCTTTATTATCTGCATCCAGGGTAAACTACTCCCATTGCCAGCCCGCAGTATACTCCTGGCTTGGGCTTCATTCTGAATGTAACAGGGAATCATTAAAATTTTTGAGTAGAAAAGTGCATCACAGTTTAGGACTATAAATTGATCATTTATAATATAAAATTGAGACTATAAATCTGATCTTTTTAATTTATTACTTGAAGGTAAGAGCTAGTTAATTTGTTTTTATTGTCTTTGTCTCATTTCTTCAACTAGATTGTCATGTCTTATAAGGCAGGGAGTGTGTTTCTATTTCTTTGGTTTTCTCTATAATATCATATACTATCCTTTATATTCAGTAGATGCTCAATAAATGCTTAGTGACTTCTATGCAGATTCTGAATTATGGGTTCTATGCTATACTGCAGGGTAAAAATGAACTTGAACCTAGGGGGAAAGGCTCTCCTGGATACCCAGAGGAGTGTCTCTCTCTCTCTTAGCCAGATCAGAGTGGAGTGAAGCCTGCCTCTGCTATCATGTAGGGTTTACCACAAAATGGTTGTCTTGGAAATGTAGTAAGTCATTCTCACATCAAATTCAATATAGATTTAAAGGCTTTAATATTTTTATATAAGTTAATTCTTGACAATTTGCTGTTCAAGTAGTGATAATAATATACAGATAATCAAATCACTGTTTTGCAAGCCACTTCTCATTTAAAACACCTGCATTGATTTTTTCACTAGCTATTATTTCTGATTCACTCTTGAAAACTGTGATTTTTTCTTATGATAAATTTAGAAAATAGACAAGATTATTGAAATCAAAAGGCCAGCCCTGCCTTCTTACTAGTTGTGTGACTTATGAACTTTGAGAATATGCTTTAGTTTTTCCGTATGTAAGATGGAGATAACCATTCCTGTGTCGAAGAGCTATTGTGAAGTTCACTGTAAAGCTCTTAAAAGTATCTGGCATGCATGGAAAAAAAAAAAAGTATCTGGCATGTAATAAACGCTATAAAAGTGCTTTCTATTATTAGTAGTAATATTACATGGATGGTTTTCTGAGTAGGCTCTGATTATTAGGTGGGTGCACTTATGCCTAACCCAGACTTTTAAACTACTTTTGCTTTGTTGCATTCATTTACTGAACAACTTTCTACCACTACTGAGCTTGAAAAATCTTCATCCAGTGCTACTGAAAAGCATACACTGGCGTTTTTTTAAAAATGGACTTAATTCTAGAGATATCTCGATTGCATTTTAAAATCCCAAGTTAGCTAACCAAATAAATCAAAACTGATTAGATCCTGATGCTCACATTTAAGACCACACCTGCAAGTTCGTACCCTATTCAGCTCAGTGTTGAAAATTTAGTGCTGAGAGAGGGCTTGTCACAAATGAACACAGGGCCCAATGTTACCTTTTCACATACTCTTAACTCTGAGGGTAAAGATCTGATATACAATTTCTCTCTCTTTCCTCCCTCTTTCCTCTTTTCCCTCCTTCTCATACATATTTATTAGGAATTTACTATATCTATATCTCATGCATTGTGTTAGGTTGAGGGGATATAGTAGTGAGCATTTCATCCATAGTTTCTGTTCTGTCTCATGGGACAGTTTAGTAGAGATAACAGATGATAAAAAGCAACAACAACAAAGATACAGATATATGCATAATTACAAGTTGTATCTAACACTTTACCATATTTCCATTTTCCCACCAAAAGGACAAAAGATGTTCTGGGGAAATTCATTTGATATAATTTTTTACATTAAAAACATCCTTCCACATGTTATCAAAACAAATAAAATACTTAATACTTAAAATACTTCAGAAAAATATTTAACCAAGGAGGTGAAAGCTGTATACTAAAGACTATAAGACATTGATTAAATAAATTACAAATAAATGGAAAGATATTCCCTACTCATGGATTGGAAGAATTAATATTGTTAAAATGTCCATCCTACCCAAAGCTATCTATAGATTCAATGCAATCCCTGTCAAAATTCCAATGGCATTTTCCACAGAACTAGAACAAACAATCAAAGTCTGTATGGAACCACAAAAGACCCCAAATAGCCAAAGCAGTCTTGAGAAAGAACAAAGCTGGAGACATCATGCTGCCTGATTTAAAACTATATTACAAAGCTATAGTAATCAAAACAGTTATGGTATGGAAGTGAAAATAGACACATAGATCAGTGGAACAAAATAGAGCCCAGAAATAAACCCACACATACATGGTCAGTTAATTTATGACAAAGGAGCCAAGAATATACAATGGGGAAAGGAAAGTCTATTCAATAAATACTGTGGAGAGAACTGGAGAGCTACATGCAAAACAGTGAAACTGGACCACTATATTACACCATTCACAAAAACTAACTCAAAATGGATTAAAAACTAGAATGTGAGACCTGAAACTACAAAACTCCTAGAAGAAAACGTGAGTGATAAGTTTCTTGCCATAGGTCTTGGTGATGATTTTTTGGATTTGACACGAAAAGCAAAGGCAACAAAAGTGAAAATAAGTGGGACTACAACAAACTAAAAGGCTTCTGCACGGTAAAGGAAACCATCAACAAAATGAAAAGGCAGCCTATTGAATGGGAGAAAGTAGTTGCAAATCATATATTTGATAAGGGGTTAATATTGAAAACATAAAGAACTCATACAACTCAATAGCAAAAAAACCCAATCAATTAAAAAGTGGGCAAAAGATCTGAAAAAACATTTTTCCAAAGAAGACATACAAATGGCCAACAAGTACATGAAAAGGTGTTCAACATCACTAATCATCAGGGAATTGCAAATCAAAACCACAATGAAATATCACCTCACACTGGTTAGAATGGCTATTATCAAAAAGACAAGAAATGACAAGTGTTGGTAAGGATGTGGAGCAAAGGGAACCCTTGTGCACTGTTGGTGGGAATGTAAATTGGTGCAGCCACTATGAAAAACAGTATGAAGGTTATCCCCCAAATTAAAAATGATCTTATGATCAAGCAGTTCCACTTCTGGTATTTATCTGAATAAAATGAAAACATTAACTCAAAAAACATATTCATTCTGTGTTCATTGCAGCACTGTTTACAATAGCCAAGACATAGATGCAACCTAAGTGCCCACCTACAGATGAATGGATGAAGAAAATGTGGCATATATACATACACATACTGGGATATTATTCAGCCATAAAAAGAAGGAAGTCTAGTCATTTTTGACAGCAGGGATGGACCTTGAGGGCATTATGCTAAGTGAAATGTCAGACCAAAGAAGACAAATAACATATGATTTCACTTATATGTGGAATCTAAAACAAAAACAAAACTGAACTCATAAGATACAGAGAACAGATTGGTGGTTGCCAGAAGTGGGGGTTTGGTGGGGTAGGCGAAATGGGTAAAGGGATCAAAAGGTACAGACTTCTAGTTATAAAATAAGTCCTGGGGATGTAATGTACAGCCTGGTAGCTATAGTTAATAATATTGTGTAGTATATTTGAATGATGCTTAGTAGATCTTAAAAGTTCTCATCACAAGAGAAAGAAAATTGTAACTATGTGTGGTGATGGGTGTTATTTAGATTTATCGTGGTGATCATTTTGCAATATGTACAGATACCGAATCATTACATTGTACATCTGAAATGAATGTAATGTTACATATCAACCATATATTGATTAAAAAAAGAAAAAAGAAAAAAATCCTTCCAAACAAAGTTTTCTTCAAATTCTCTTCTTGAAGATGTATGCAAAATTGATTTCACTTCCATTTCTACTTAATACTATGTATTGTATTTCATAATACATAATAATGTAGGCCAGTTTTTGTTTTGCAGTAATATTTGCATTTCCTTCCTGAGTGGAATAGAAATATGAGCTTATTTTTAAATATTGATTATTACATAGGATGCAAAATATTTAAACTAAGAGAGTGTATTCAGGAACAAAGGGGCTTATGTAAAAAATAACTACTGAGCCAGAATCAGTCTGGTTAGGTGTTTAAAAGGTACAAGAACTCTTTGAAATATCAGTTTCCCTCATTTATAAAATAAAAGAGCTGGGTTAGATGTTCTCAAAGGCCCTTTGAGGTTTAAACTGCTACAAATCATGAGAGTCTATTTTTACATTAAAACTTAATGTACAATTAATGGTTCCCTAGTGGGTTGAAACAGTTTTTATGTTAGTGAAAAGGTACTGATTCAAAGGATCTCGCATTATTCCAGTTCACTTCTTTTTGTCATTATAATATCAGTATAAGATCATTTCACATCTCATGAGAACATTTCTCATGGTTAGACAGAGTTTTTTTTTTTTTTTCTTATATGTGGCAACATGAGAGGCCAGAAACCTCACTTATGGTGATCTGTGGCTTGCAGGGATCTACTTTTACTCACATGTAGGTAATATCTGTATTTTTTAACAAAGTGAGTTGCATCTGTTTTCAATTTGATTTTTTTCTGTAAGTGGATAAAAAAGTATCGTGAGTATCTTTCCCAACAAGTAGTATCATGATACGTGGTAATCCCTTTGTGAAAGCCTCATAAATGTTGATGAATTGGAAACAGAATTAAGAATAAACCAAAAGCCTGCTTATATTTCATATCATTTAAACACAATTGTCTTATGAAAATGCAACTAAATATTTTCCATTTTCATAAGAATGCCTAGAACTTAGTGCTTTCCATCCATAACTAATAGACAACAGGATAGATTTCCAGTGATATATCATAACCTTTCTACATTGGGTTTGAAGGAGAGGTATATTTGAGGAGTCACCCAGAATACACTATACATTTAAGTAAAGGTGTATAAAAAATTGATTTCACTTTTTTTTCTACTTAACACTACTGCATTTCATTGTTGAACTTGAGATTCTATACTATCCTTCTAATTCTTTTCTTCCCTTACATTGAGAATTATTTATGGCCACATTTTGTGTCTTGTCCTTAAAACAAATGTTCTATTTATCTGATTTTTCTTGTCCTTTGCCTTCTTTAGTCTCTAAATCAGACATTATCCTCAAAGTTATTTATCCCCAGTCAAATTTATCAAGTGCTCTCTCAGACAATAAGTCAATTCTTTGCATTTCCTTGAGTTACGCAGCCATATTCTATGTTTAAGACATAAGAATGTCAACACTCTGATTATTAAAACGTGTTCTATTTAAGGTCAAATATTAGTGATAATCAGTCTGGTTTCTATAGCCATATGGATAGATTTGATGAGCAGAATGATTCATACCTTTCTGTTCAAGTATGATAGATCACTCAGAACCCATTTTTAAAATACGGCATCTGCTTCTTTAGACAATTATCTTGATACATGCTTTATTTCATACATAAAATTCCAGGTGCTTTATAAGGTTAAACTTTGAGGAAATATATCATTTGATTTATGGAGTAATTAACTGTAATAGATTTTTTTTTTTTGCTCAGTTAGTTGATGATACCACTAGAGGTGTTTCTTTGTAAAATACCACATTCAGTGTATTACTCCTCTGCATAAAGTCCTTCAGGAATTTTTCATTTGGGTCTTTAGGGTAAAATCCGATTGTCATAGCTTGACTTTGTGACCATACATAGTCTGTCCCTGACACAAGCTTCCAACCTCATCTTCCGCTTCTCCCTTTTCTTTCTTTTTTTTTTTTTTTTTCTTTTTGCGGTATGCGGGCCTCTCACTGTTGTGGCCTCTCCCGTCGCGGAGCACAGGCTCCGGATGCGCAGGCCCAGCGGCCATGGCTCACGGGCCCAGCCGCTCCGCGGCATATGGGATCCCCCCAGACCGGGGCACGAACCCGTATCCCCTGCATCGGCAGGCGGACTCTCAACCACTGCGCCACCAGGGAGGCCCCGCTTCTCCCTTTTCTGAACACTTAACTGTAGCCAGTTGGATGCACTCATGTTCTTAACATTTATGAGTACTTCTGTCTCTCTGTGTTTCTTCAGAACTTCTCTTCTACCTGGAATTACTTTGTGTCTTTTTTTCATTTACAGAAATCTTATCTGACTTTCATGGGTAAGTTTTTTCACTTTGCCCATGAAGTCATTACTGAAATATTCAATTAGGGGAAGAGAAGGGAATTTAGTTGGAGATGGAGAAAAACATCTGAATATCCACTATGTGGCAAGTACTGTGATGGGCACCTTACATACATTATTTCGACAAGGGCTCCCTGTTTCATGAATTCCCATAACAGTCTTTTATTTAATAAGACATTGTTATTATCATCATTATGACCAACTTCATGGACATTAGTACATATCCCACCTTTTTATGTGTAGAGCAGGTCGCTTGGTTCAGGGTATACAATGATAAAGGAGCTGTGGTTCTTGACCTTGGAGGAAAGATGAGAAGATTTATTAAAAACGAATAATGCAGACTACAAAATAATGCAAAAAGATACTAGTTCAGAGAAGAAGTGTGATTACTAAATATTGACTAAAAATATGTTCATCAACACTCAGTACCTGGAAGAGTACTTTGAACAATAAACCTTTATTTAATGAATGAACATAATTGCCTCACACTGTTAATTTTATGATAATATGTCTTAGCCACTTTCCTCATCCTTGAGGACAAAAAAAAAAAAAGGGATCCTTTTTACAGAGAATTAAGTTATTGCACAATACTTGTTTGATTCATTGATTTGTGGCTACTACTATTGAAATTTCAAATATGTTTTTGTTTATTTTGAGTAGCTTGGCTGTAGCTTAATATCCAGCACTGTTCAGTGTTTTATGCATAATTACAAGGGATATAGTCTTAAAGGATATATGAACCAGAGAAAGATCTGAGATGGATTAAAGCTTAGTATGATTTAGAAGTAATTGTGTAAGTTTAACTAAGCAGTACCTGTCCAGTCATGACCTGTTTGTTTAATGAGGAATTGTGTTTGCTGTTGAAGAACATTTCTGTGGACTGGAAGGTTTCCTTGTTCACAGTGAGTCATTAATACCCGATTATAACCCAGTTTCTTGATATTTTCCCAAAGCCTAGTTTTCAAGGACACACCACTTAAATTGGTGGTGAAATATTTTTCCATTTTAAAAAAATACAGTGGTTACTTTTCCCATTATTTTTTACTTATTTATTTTATCATAAAAATGAATATTTTGCTGGCATGGCAATTATTTTTCAATAATTAATATACTACAATATATATTATAATATACAATATACAATATATAATTATAGTATACTCTATTACAATAATTCAATACCCAATATATTGAAATTGGATTTGATAATTTGCTAATCATCTTTTATAAATTGGACCTTGAAAGAAATCCAGAAAGGAAGAATGGAGGGAAAAAGAATCTCAGTATCGCCATTACCATGTTTTTTATAGGTTCTTTTCATTTCTCTTGAGAAATAGAACTGTCTGTAATACCTCTACATGTAATATCTCTGCACAACTGGTTTTTGGACACTGTAATCTCATTTTGAATATATTATTCCAAGATATAAAAATTGAAATTTGTGCATGAGTTAAACTAGCATTTTATTCGGAACTTACTATAATAAGTGGATGTAGGGAAAGTTTGTCTTTTTTTTCTTTTTTTTAATACAGCAGTGTGTACATGTCGGTCCTAAACTCCCAATCTATCCCTCCCCCACTCCATTTCACCCTGGTAGCCACAAGTTCATTCTCTAAGTCTGTGAGTCTGTTTCTGTTTTGTAAATAAGTTAATTTGTATCATTTAAAATTTTTTTAAAACACAATTCACATTTTATTTAGGTTGAAATAAACTATACAAAATTGATTTTCTTCACCAAAAATAACAGCAATATTTTCTGTATTATTCCCAGATAAACCACAAAACACTTATTTTTGTAGGTTTTCTAGGTTTTGCTTGTAAATCAAGATGAGGCAGTAGATACAGTCATGGAAAAAGAAGAAAACAGACAAATCAGTTGTCAGTATCCGTGCTCTCTGATCCTGTCTTGAGCACGAAACAAGTGTTCAACATATACCTGCCAAAAAGCTTATGAAGATGTAGGCTCAATAAAGGAATGCAAACAGCAACAACCAGATGTGGAACAACAATGGCAGGCTCTTCCATTCAAACTTTAACTATAACTTGTTCCTTTAACTTCATTTGATAAAGACAAAATCTACACTGAAATCCTTTTTTGGCAAGCTCACACATTTCTCTTACAGTCTGATAATTTTCTTAATTGTCCCTTACAGATTTTTAACAGCATACTTAAAACCCCTACTATTCAAAGGTCAGTCATGAGCTTCCTTGTAACGTTTTATAAAATGTATTCCTTCCTCCCATACCTCCTTAAGATTTATTTCTTCAAAGTTGATAATCTGCCTGTATCATTTTTTTAGATTCCACATATAAGTGATAACATATGATATTTTTCTCTGTCTGACTTCCTTCACTTAGTATGATAATCTCTATGTCCATCCATGTTGCTGCAAATGGCATTATTTCATTCTTTTTTATGGCTGAGTAGTATTCCATTGTATATATACCATATCTGAGTAGTATTCCATTGTATATATATCTCCATACAGTTCTCCATAGTGGCTCCACCAATTTACATTCCCACCAGCAGTGTAGGAGGGTTCCCTTGCTCCACACCCTCTGCAGCATTAATTGTAGATTTTTTGATGATGGCCATTCTGACTGGTGTGAGGTGATATCTTATTGTAGTTGTGATTTTCATTTCTTTAATTATTAGCAATGTTGAGCATGTTTTCATGTGCCTCTTGGCCATCTGTATGTCTTCTTTGGAGAAATGTCTATTTAGGTCTTCTGCCCATTTTTCCATTGGGTTGTTTGTTTTTTTGATATTGAGCTGCATGAGCTGTTTGTAAATTTTGGAGAATAATCCCTTGTTGGTCTTATCGTTTGCGAATATTTTCTCCCATTCTGAGGGTTGGGAAAGTTTGTCTTAACTGTGATGGAAATAAACCTCACACCAGTACAGAAAGTGACAGAGTCATGTAATTAAGCAAAGTCAACTACTGCACCAGGAATTCGAGGTGGTATAAAGCTGTAAATGTTTTGATATTACTCATGCTTCTTTTTTTCTCTTATAGGTGTTAAAATGGGTAGAGGAAGCGGTTCAGGCTTCCAAAGTTCACCTCTTATCAACAGATCATTTGGAACAGGCTGTAAACACTTGGAAAATTCCTTTTGATCCCAGTCTAAAAGAGGTTACTGTGTCTCTGAGTGGCCCTTCTCCAGTGATTGAAATTCGCAATCCTTTAGGTGAGATATATGGGACATTCATATAATAAAATAGAAAAACCATGAAAGGTAAAAGATTTTTTGTACACTTGTTCAAATTAATGCTAACTTTATGAATAAATTCAAAAGTGACTAGGGAAGATGTTTAAAAATTAAAACTGAATGTTCTTAGTCATAAGTATTGTTGACTTAACATGAAATTCAAAAAGCTAAAACTCCTAATAATTTAAACAGATCACATGTACTAACTTAATTGTAGGTAAAGTATCCAAAAGAAAAAATATTTTAATTGAACCTGAAATCATATTTTCCTCATCTTTATGTGGGGAAATACTTCACAATAACTTATTCTGTAAAATTCAGTATTTTATGTTATTTTAAAGTGAATCACATGAAAAAACTCCTCTTAAAACCACTGATTAATTTTTTTACTGTATTATTTTCTTGATAAATTTTAATTTTATAGGAGACAATCATTAAAAAACAAATTCATGTTTTCATTAGAATGATGTTTTAATTTACTTTGCTTCCTCAATAATTGTATAGTATAACCCTAAGTTTTGGCTTGATTCCATTGCCGGTTGAATATTACAATAAGACTTAATGTTGAATAGTAATCTAATAAAAACAGAAACCTCATTTTTCTTAATATTTGCATTTAGAAAATTTTTTTAAACCTATTGATGTTTGCAAAATATTTTTATTCCCATTGTGGCTTTAGTATGTGCTACATTTTTTTTTTAACCTATTTGTGGATATTTATAAATGGGGAGGGAGTAACTACCTTTCTTACTTATTTGAGTCTTAGAAAATAACTAATACCTTAAAGAAAATAATGTATGAAATTGTCCTCAAAGGCTTCATCCACACTAACAATCAAATTGAAATTTACAAGCAAGCAAAATCTGTTTTTCAAGACTTCTACAGGTTTGGTCTTAAAAATGGATTTGTCTTTAGAAATGATTTGTCTTTTTAGGTAGCATTCTTCTAATACCATCCATGCTACCTATCCAGGAAAGATTTGTGTTTTTCATTATCTGGATACTTAAAAGTACCTGTAACCATTGCATTAAGTTTCTGCTACTTTAAAAAGTCATTGATATTGATATTTTGAAAGTCATTTACAGTGATTATAAAGCTTTTGATGCAAACATAGAATTCTTATAATTAACTTGTTTATATAACTGCAGAAGTAGTCCATAGGAGAGCCAGGAGTGAAGTAAATAAGTAAACTATGGCTTAATTCCAAATTTGCTTTTCTTCCTAAGTTTCACCTATCATGCTACTTCATTACACTGCCTCCTTTAACTATTCCTGTGACAAGTAAAAGCCTTCAAGCTGTGCTTCATGGAAAACTGAAGTTTTAACGCTTTATGCAAAGATATGCCCAGGGCTCTTATGTTAGTAATACCTTGAGTGATCTTCCAAAAGACATTTATTCTCTTTTACTGTTTTTGCTATCTATTAAGTGTAAATGTCTCTGGGGACTGCACATAACTTCTTGGTAGCCATAATAGTTACCTAGGCTGGCTTTGGAAATATGATTATAGCCTGTCATTTGTTACTCTCTTTATAAGATCAAATCAGCATAGCAAATAGGAATCTGTTACTTCAATTCCAATGTCCAGAAATGCTAAAGTTGAGTATATTTTAGATATAAATAAAATAATGTTTTGAGCTAGAGGCACAAATGTCCATTAGGTAACTTGTACTGGAAAGGTATACAGCTAATATACATAGCTGAAGGAAAGATATGATTGTTACCATTATGTCTGTCTTTCAGGGAAGCTGATAAAAAAGGGATTTGGTCTGAATGAGCTATTAAATATTCATAACTCTGCCAAGGTGGTGAATGTTAAAGAGCCAGAGGCTGGAATATGGACAGTGAAGGTATTTTATAGTCTATTTGTTATTTTATTTTGGTGTTGGCATGTTTTATAGAGTGTATACAATAGTTTATTTATATCTTCTCTAGCAATCATAGAGAACATTTTTACTAAAAAGCAGTATACATGGTGCATTTGTAGGAGGTGTCTTGATCGCATGAATTGATAGTGTTAAGTTTTGATGACCACGAAAGGCATCAGTACCACTATAAATAGACTTAAAATTCTTGGATAGTTTTCCTGTCATCAAATCTGCAGACTGATTGTGTTAGCCACTGTCTGCTTCCAACACAATCAGAGATGGAGCCAGTAGAGAATGATGGTTAGGGCATAGGCCCCGGTATGGAACTGCCCTGGGTTTGAATCTCAACACCGCCACTTAAAAGCTGCATTACGTCAGAACTATAACTTCTCTGTGCCTTGCTTTCCACCTCTGTAATGTAGGATGGCAATAATAGTCCTTTCCTTCATAGAATTGTGCTGAGAATTAAATTAAGATGGTACAAATGAAGTACTTCGCATAGTTCCTGCTGCAAAATAAGCTCTCAAGCACTGCTGGTTGTTGGTATTTGGTGGATGTACATTCATTGTGTACTTTAACACAGAATGGTATTTGTATCCTAGAATTAAATTAAGTAGTATATATTCCCTCTAAGAAAGCACTGTATTTTGGCAGTATGGAGGAAAGAACATACCCTCAAAATTCAGGATGCCATAAATCTGAGATCTAGTTCTGTTGCACATTATATGTGGGACCCACTCTAGTACGTGGTCTGCGTGGCTTGCCCATATTTCTCAAAATTTTCAGTGTGCTCTGGCCTATTTCCGACTCAGGTACCTGTGTTTCTGTGTCTGAGAGGCTTTTTTTTTTTTAACCTGAACAGGAGAAGGCTGTTCTTCCAGAGGATGAAGCCCCTCAAAAGCAGCTTTCAGCCCCTGCAGGAATAAGCTCCAGTTGTCTATAGTGAGAGCAGGCTTAAAAGCACACCCTTTATGGGCTGCATTCTTTTTCCTGTGTTACCTGCTCTTTGCTTATTAGCATCCGTCATACCTCCCAAATGAACAACTTACTCTAGAATCCTTCTGGGACAATTCAAATGAAGATACCCCTTACATCATTTACTCTTTCATTGTCTCAGCTTCCCTACATAAAAAAAATGGGATCAATGGGCTCATAGTTCAAATTATTTAGCTTCTGTGAAAGTGTGTGGAGGTGTTACACTGTAGAGATTCGAGGTGCCATTTTTGCATGCCAGTTTTTTTTAAGGAATACTTATATTAACTTTACCAATTTAAAGAATGAAAGTTTTCATTGTAACTCCTTTTAAATCCTAGAATATCAATTTTTTATTCTCAGAACTCTCAGCCTTATAAGGAAAATAGAAAGTGTAATATGGATTTTTAAACATGGATAATATGGGATAAGGGTGTAAGTAAAAAGGCAATGTGAAATAAAATTAGTAATTTTTTATTGAATAGATCAGAAAGGGTCCCATCTGCCTGTTTTATTCACCCAGTTCCTTGCACATAGCAGTTGCTCAGTATTTATTGAGTGCATTAGATTGTCAACAGTGAAGTGTTTTGCTGTTATATTTTAAATCAATGTGGCCAAATTTGATGTTATGGTTATTTTGACCAACTTGCGTGAAATATGATTAGATTGAGTCTGACTTTCTGTGACCATAGTAAGAAGGAGTATAAGAAGTTCTGAGTCTCTTTATCCCTCAAACACTTAAATTTAAGCATGACCTAAGCCAGCAGTGTCCTGAGCTAGCAAGTTCACTAAGGTCATTCATTCTTGCTCTCTGAATAGTGACATTAAGTTGTTTATCATTGATTTTGAAATATGTACAAGTGATGCCACTCTTCCATATTATTAGCAACTTATTGTGAAGTATTTGAATCCATTTTGCAGGTGATTTGGATTGCTAGCAGTGGTATTTCCTCTAGTAAAACTCTTGCCTAGAAGAGGACTATTTTACATGTCTGATGTTTTTCCATGTGCCTAACACACCTACTCATTCAGTCATCCATTCAGTAAACGTGTACTGAGTATCTGCTTTTGGCCATGTTCCATGATACTTAATGGGCACTGAGTACATCTTCATTGATAATTAGAACAGAGAAGCACTGAGGATTAGTCTGTGAGTGAGGAGAGAGAGGGTAAGATGGTGGGAACATTGTAGACAAGTTTCTAAGCTCGGTCTCCTATAATTAAGTAAACAATAAAAAGACACAATATCTATTATCATATTACCTTAAATTTATAGTCATCACCAAAAAAGCTTCTGGTCCTGATGTTACACAATTTCTAGAGTACAATTCGTGGTAACTAAACAAAGGATAAGCATTACAACGCAAGTAAAGATAATAAACTTATTTTGCTCTGAAACGAAATGCCAAAATAATGTATTGGGTTGGTGCAAAGGAAATTGAGCTGAATCTACTGACATAAATATGGCTGTTGACTTTGGATCTCCCTTTTGGATGGCTAATGAATGATAACGTTTTACACGTGTGCTTTCTCAAGCGGAGAAATGTCTGAGATAAGATAGCACATCCCTGGTGCCGTCTCCTGTGCACTCTGCTATCTGGCAAGTGTCTGCTCTATCAATGGAATTAATAATGGTTTTTTGAATGTTTCACATAACAGTTTTAATCTCAAGTATGGAGCACAGCCTATCTCTTAATTGACCTTAGCCTGGTATTCAAGGACCACCTAACTAAGCCTCAACCAATCTTTCTGGTTATCTTCTATCACGTGCCTTTCCACTCTAATCTAATATGCTTTTGCAGTGTCTCTCACCCTCTCTCTTACCACATTCTCATGGTCCATGCTCTGTCTCAAGCTGTTGCTTCTTTCTAGAATGCTCTTCTCTTCTTACTTTATGTCTGATTGATAACTACCCACTAATGCTCAGCTCAAATGGCAACACTTTCATCAAGATTTTTCTGACTTTTTTCATCCAGAACAGTCTCTTTTCCCTCTGGCTTTCTATTGCAGTTTTTCTGCACCTCCCTTTTGCATTATTTTTCCCCTTTATGTCATATTTATTTCTGTACAGATTTTGTCCTCCAATTTTGGTATAGACCAGACTTTTTCACCAATATATGCCATAGTGCCTGGGAAAGAACCGTATAAATATTCATGAATAAAAATTAATACACTTATTCTGATGATACCCAGGGAAGCAGGCAGAAGCATTGGTTTAGTTCACCCACAGTTGATATACTGACACAGAACACTTTATTATGTCCATGATTTGAAATGCTATGAGAGTGGCGATTTCTTTTCTTTTGTGGTTCTCCTCTGAAACCCTGGTAATTCCTTTTCTGTGATTTATTAGGACATTTTCACTAAACATAGACAATGAGTCAACTCATCAGTACAGTTCATATAAATGACTTGGATGTTTTAGGTAGCCTGTGATGCAGGGGAAAACATGCCAAAAAGAAGTCACTGAAATGAACTGCAAGTATTATTAAAAACGAAAAAGGAGGTTGTTTTATGCCCCTAAATTTTCATTTGTAGGGAAGCTACAAATCCTGAATCTAATTTCTGAGAAAAAATATAAATTTTCCATTCGGGCAGCTGTATCTGTATATAGAGTATTTGAACATAACCACGGAAACTCTCAGGTCAAACTGTGTGCTCTGCTCTTTAAGGGAAACTTCCTGCAAAGACATTAAATAACTGTCAGCACCCATTAGGTTTAGGTGGTACAGGCTTTCTATTAGTCTAGGATTATCAATGTGATCATGTAATTTAGCACATGCCCTGGGGTGTTTCCATTAAGTAAATTTGGATAAAGTGTCCTTATATAATCTCCTAAGGAGAGAAGGGAATGTACCCAACCACATGATTATATTGAGATTCTGAGACTAGTAGAAATATTCTGTTTGTAGATAGTTATTTTGGTTGCCAGAGCCTACTAATGCATTTTCTATAGGATAAGGATATTTTAGAAATCATACTCAAGTGACACAAACTTGCTAAGGAATCATAATTAAATAAGCCTCAAGTCTACAAAGGACTGCACAAGTAGAATATTATTGCTGGCCTCCAATTATTCTCACCTGGTGCCTCTTTTGAATAAGCCTTCAGACTACCCCAGGTGGGTTATTTAAATGGATTAGATATGGCATTAATTCAATGTTTAGGGTCAATGGAATGCTGTATAGTAGATTTTTTTCCTGAAATATTTCCCAGTTATTTTGGTCTGCCAATATCAGATTGTCAACCAAATGGAATGTTTCCTTTAAAGACATATCTGTACTCTTGTGTTTTTGTATAAATGTGTAGAGGTGTGTGTGTGTGTGTGTGTGTGAACATATACAGAATTTACTCTTTGTTTTGGGTACATTTCTCTCCTTGTATCACATTTCTTTAAACATATAATACCTAATAAAATGATAGTACTTAAATCTAGCTGGCTTTATTATATCTTTATGGCTGGCACAATGCCTAGCCCACAGTAGATTCTCCATAAATATTTGATTAAAACCATAATATTCTTTAATTTGTAAAGAGCAGTATGTCATATAAGAGTAAAAACTTTAAAAAGAGATGGATGTCTATCTTAATTCAAGATACACTACTTAGTATCTTTTTGACCTTGAAGAAATTACCTAAACCTCTCCAAGTCTGAGAAAAATGGGGGAAAATAATACCTACTTAATATTGTCATGATTAATTTAGATGTTGGTAAAATGTTTAAATGGTTTCTGACACATGAATGGTAAAATTAGTTAAATCCGTTATTCTTATTCTCCTGAATATGTGTAAATTGTATCTATATTTTCTATCAATTCAGATACATATAAAGGTTTTATTTTTTACTTGGCTTATTTATTATTTTATAAAACATTGAAACTCCTTAGGAGAGAGAAGTTAAAGCCAGCTCTATCAATCACACTTTAATTCAGTTTATAACAGGGCACGCCTCACATTTAGTACCAGGAGGAATTCCCCCGGCTTAATACAAGGAATTTCATTCCTCACTAATGTCACATGTCCTGTGAAGGCTGACAGGTGTTCTACTTCACATGGTCACTCAGGAACCCAAGCTGATGGAGGCACCATCATATTTTGAACATGTGGCTTCTCTTAGTGGGGAAAAGACTAGACAATGTGCATTGAATAGAAAAAAGGAAGGGATTGTGTCACTTCTCTGATGAGAATTTTTTGTGAGTGACAGACACGCTTTACTTCCTTTATAACCCATTGGCTAGGACTATGGTCATGGCCTAATGGTCTGCTGGAGCTGGCTCATAAATGGCTCGTGTAGAGTCAGTTATGCACTTTCTCTTCCCAGCTCTGTGTTCAGTGACATCCTGTTGAGAGCTTGAAGTCAGCCACTGTGGTAGTATTGACATCACAGAAATTGGCAAATACCCCAAATTAGGGCTTTCTCTTTTCAGAAAGAATTTTACCAACACTCCACTAACCTGACCCCTCCTAAATGAGAGTGTGTTTAGAAATTTAGAATGGCAAATGAATAGTTGGGTGGTATTATTGTTTTCCATGCCATAGCGTCCAAATCAACTCAGAGATTATGTTATCCTAAAATGCTGTGCATAGACCTAGAAAGAGTATTGAGCTTGAAGTAATTGCCATTTAACTTCCTGTCTAAACCTAAGCAAGTAATCATTTCTTTGAGCCCCAGTTTCTTTATGGTGCTATAAAATCATTTTTGGATGTAACAGGATTTTTTGAGATAATGTGTGAACACACTTAGCTTAATGTGTCTAGAAAAATTCAATGAATTCTTGATGACTCTGGCATTAGTTGGTCCTAGGGGAATCTAAGGAAAAGTGCCAGCATTAAGCATTTGGATGACTTTAGTATCATTTATTAAACCTACATGTATTAAGTGCCTATTGAGTAAGATTTTATAGGTGATATATATGATATAATTATTGACTTCAGGGGCTTTCAATGTAGAGAGGGCTTTCAATATTTAATAAGCCTTTATCCTTAAACTAAAAGTAGATCCATCTGCAATAGAACTGACCAGGAAGGTATCAGAGGAGCAACTAATTTCCCCTGGAGCTCTCCATGGTGCTTGCTTCATGGTACTTGAGCCTGTCCTGCTTTTTCATTCCTCATAGACTCACTCCAATTCAGAAGCCTACACTCTGGTCCACTCTGCTCCTTCTTTCCTCTTACTGCTTTGTGGATCATGGCTACCTATTTACAATTATAGAATGCCGGTAGGTATCTAGTCTAACCTCATCTTTGCCTCAGGCCTGCTCATATGACAGCAGCCTCTGTATTCCTGATTCAGATTCTTCTGCAACTTGATCAACATGACATTCTAACTCAGGATAGTAGTGTAGCTCATCATGAACCTTTATAAATTGTATGAATAAATATACTCTTTAAAATACAACTCTCAGAATTTCAAGCCAATACAAACCCAGTTCAGTGTCTAGTGCCTAGAAAATTTCCTGTTATGTTTGGAACCATTATGCTCCAAGCATAAGATTTCCCTCTTCTTAACTACAGAAAGCATGAGGTGAGGATGGCTCTGTGCCAGAGTGATACTTCTAGATATTCTGTGGTGGAGAGATGCTTTTTGGAGCCAAAGTCTAATTTTATTATAACCCACAGTTTAAATCTACATGATATAAAGAGCAAATAGAAAAACATTAAATCAGTAATTTTTGTCTTACTAATTTAATTATATATATAGAAAATGGTGCTAAGATGGCTAAATAATTCAGAAGGGAAGAGAGGAATAAGAAATACACAGCTGGACTTCCCCTCTGTTTAACTTCGTTACGGAATTAGCTGAATTTTCTTCACCCCTCCAAGACCTTCTTATCATTTATTTCTCCTCCAACGCCACTCTGTCCATAACATGTGAGAATCCAAAGCCTTCTCCCAATGCTTCTGGAGTTTCCTGAAGACTTACTTTCTTTTGGTCTCCTTGCCTCCTGATTATTTGTGTGTTGATTCTAACCTTTTGTACTTCGATGGAGGGTAAAGCTTATCCCTTCAAAAACGTCGTAGGAAATCCACTAACAAGAATCTTTTGTGAGTTTAGTAGATTTGCCTATAGATTTGGGGACATATCTTCAAGGGAGTTGTGTCCTTTTGCTCTCTCCTTGCCCCCCCATCCTTCTTTCTCCCCATTTTGTTTCTGCTTCTCTCCTGTGGATAGACTCAGAAATTCCATATTACTCTTCTATTATGTAGAGCAGTTGGGTATATTTCAGCTTTTAGCCTGAAACCAGCATAATCCAGTTCACCGAGATGATCATGAGAAATGCATGGGGTAGCAGTAGAGGTCAGTCTCTGGAGCCTCACTGAGTTTACATCCCAGGTCTGCTACCCACTGTTTATCTGTGACTTTGAGCAAGTCACTTTACCCTTCTGATCTGTGAAATGAAGATAATTATAGTATTATCTCACAGAGACTTTTTTGAGGATTAAACATGATAATTTACATAAAAGATTTGCCTGCTGTATAGAATGCATTTTGTATATGTTGGTACTTTTCTCCTTTTTCCATTTACTGGTTTGTTTAACCATCATTATACATAAAATCTTTTTGTTCCTATGTCAATAATACTTGAAAAAAGGGAACTCAGCTAAGAAACAGACTACAATAATAGCTTACTTTAAGAAAACAGATTAAAATAATAAATTATTGGCACTTTCTCTTGAAGAAATTTAATGTGATATATTGTGTTCCTAAAATAATGTCCAAGTACTATTGTAATTCTTTTAAGAGAATGATTCAAGAATGATAAATGCAGGCATGAGTATTAGAGGTCATTTTTAAATAAGTTAGCTTAAAATTTTTATTTGCATATTTATTTTTAAACTATAATTTTGGTTTATTTGTGGTGTCCCTTGCTCCCATTACTCTGATTAACCCAGAGTTGGATGTCATTGTGTGTAAAAACTGCTTTGCTTGGAAATATCTTTTACTTACAAACCCTTTTAAATTCTGTGCAGGCATTCCTACTGTTTACAGTATAATATATAAATAAATTAAGATTTTCTTAACTAATTATGCTTCCTATTCTTAGCATTTCTCAGAGAATAGTAAAACTATGTCCTTATCTCCACCTACTTTTTTGCTATGTTATTTGGATCAAAATTTATTTATTTTCCAATAATTTTATAGAGATTGTAAAGGACTCCCTCTTCATCAACTCAGCTTTATTTTTAATGTATTATTTAGCAACAGGATAGCATATTTTCAAACACTTAGGTAATTTTTAAGTTTCTCACTTAGCTATTAAGCAACATTTTTTAAATGGACACGTTATCAGTTGATTTGTGCACAGATGATTAGCACCTGACAGCAGTCATTAGGCGGATTGCATGTTATATTTACCCTTGGTAGCCTCAAGAGCTGTTTTATCATAAGGGACTTTCTGAGCAACAAGACAACTAACAGCAATAGATGATGTCAGTGAATAAATCTAAATCAACTCATAATATTGACCATTTCATTTCTCTTTTACAAGAAACCAGTAGACAATAATGTCTTCACTATAGCTCTACATTATCTAAAGCAGTTGAAATTAGGCTTAGCAAGGTTTTTTATAGCCTTGTAGGAAATCCTCGCCTTAAAATTGGTTTATGATTGTAGTTTTCTCTTCTTGTCTGTTATGTGAAATTCAGAACACATTTTCCTTTAGAAATAATGCAATAAGTGGTGGTACTGAGACTCCTACACTTACACTTACAATCCTTTGTTACCCCTATGAAAATGAGCGATTGTCATAAGCAGCATCATTTATACTAAGAATACAGCACTGTTTTCATGAAGACGTGGTTTTTGTCTTTTCCCTCACCTTCATTTTCCTTTCCTCTGAGTTCCTGCAAGTTCTGCTCAATGAGGAGTATGATTGGTAGCAACAGGGACATATCTCCTCATCCTTTCTGTCTTCACTGCCAAATAATGAGTCATAGTGATTTAGGGAAAACTGTGTGGTTTGCCGAGCCTTGGAGCTGGCTTATCTTTAACCGTGCTGTGGCTTAATCTAGCTGTTCACCATATTAAAATCATATATATATCTATCTTTCTAGCACCTTCTGTCATGCTATGATAACTAAATATGTGTTTCTCAGTGTTGAGATGGAGAGCCATGTTGGCATACTGGTGTTATCATGTAGATGCTTTCTCTTACTCCTATATTCTCCTTCTACCTAAATGCTGCTATCATGTAATCATCTTATTTTGAGACAAAATCTCAGCGATCAATGTAGTAAAATAATGGTGAACTCTTGTTCATAAGCCTTTAGATGGTTTTTGAAATGCATGTTCCTAAACTCCAGTGACTAGAGATTCTGATTCAGTAAATCTTGGCTGGAGCTCAGAGTCCATATTTTTACAAACAACCGAAGTGATTTTGTGTAGGTGTAGATATTGGTGGTTCTTAAATCATATTTGGAGAGATATTGATATAGAGGCTAACTCTGACTTACCTTGCCTTTGGGAGACAATGTAGCATGGTGGAGAAGAGCCCAGAGCCTGACTTTTGGACTAAAACCCCACCTCTGCAAGTTAGGAAACCTTGTGAACTTGGGCAAGCTGTTGAATAGCTTTGGTGCCTCAGTGCCTCAACTTCCTTATCTGTGCAGTGGGGATAATGACGATATCTACCTGATACGGTTGTAATAAGGATTAAATAAGCCAATGTATTCAAAGAGTCTGGGCACAGAGGAAGTGCCCAGTAAATGTTAGTGTTTATCCTGTGACCCTAATCCAAATTATCATTATTTATTATTTATGCACATATGGGTAACTTCAGTGCTTAGCTATTCAATATCTTGTTCATCTCCCTTAGGAGGTGTTAACTGAACTACAGGCTAGTCTATGCTTTTATATACATATTTCTATGTGCCTTTTCTGTAATTCTATCACTGCATTTACTGCATCCTCTTGAAGATTTCACTTTCTCCATCTGACCGTCTCACTGGCCATAGACCCTTACAGGGTCAGGATCTTCTTTTTACTCATATTTGTATCTTGAGCACTGAGTGCCTTGGCTGGACACTGCTGAGCCGAGGGTGCCGTTTGGCTAAAAGTTGGAGAATGGTCGGCTCTTGTGCTTATCCTGGCTGTCTCTTCCCAGAGGCAAAGAGAAGGGAAATATTTTCCATAATAGAACCTGGATGGTGTTTAGAGGAGAAGATTTAGTCATTTGTTCATTTTACAAATATTTCCTGAACATTCACCATGTGAACCAAGTCCATTCACTATGACTACACCCCTCGATCTTTTACCACTGGGCATGCAATATAAAACTCAGCTGTACTTTAGTCCCCTGGGATATGTATTACAAAACTTGCATTGAAGTTACAGAATCACAGTTAAGTTCAAAACACCCAGATCAAAACCTCAGTGATTCGACATCAATCCTAGTTAAACACTCTGCAGTTTCCCATACTGGTTAGTGTCTAGTGTGACCTGCATCCTGGATCAACTGCTGATAGTTTGTCATTAAACATTTTTCAGACGTCTAGCAGTGGAAGGCACTCTGTTCGCATCACCGGCCTCAGTACTATTGATTTTCGAGCTGGTTTTTCCGGAAAGCCCACCCTGGACTTCAAAAACACAGTCAGCAGACCGGTGCAAGGTTTGTATGTTTGCATTACTTCAGTTGGCATAGTAGATACTGAAGTGCAAAATAGTTCTCAGACTGTCTGTGGTTTTATAATTTTGTGGTATTCAATAAAATTGGGAAACATAGCATCTTTATTTTAAATATGATTGCACTCTTGACCTAGTAACTGTTTCTCAAAGTGTGGTCCCAAGGCCAGTGATATTGAAATTACTCAGGGAGCTTATCAAAAATTAAGATTCCTGGGGCCCACCCCAGATCTCCTGAATGAGAATCACAGAAGGTAGGGCCCAGGAATACGCACTTTAACAAGCACCTCATTGATTCCTACACTTACTAAACTTTGAAAACTGATGACCTAGATCTTGAGACTTTTTCCTTACTAGCATCTTACTTGCCTGTTGTTAAGGTGAAAATGCTGCGTGTGTGTGTGTGTGTGTGTGTGTGTGTGTGTGTGTAGTTAAAACATTAAAGATACCATGTAGCATTATATGTTCCAAGGTGAAATTATTGTTGATTTGAAAGGTGCTTCTTCCTCTTGTTTTATTCATACAAGAAGATTTATAGTTAAAAAGAAGGCTCAATCCTACTGTGACTTTAAATTTCTTTTTTCTGATAGTTCTTTTATTTTTATTGCCGCAGTTACTGGAAGGATACAGAATAATGAATCTTTAAAAGTATTCATATAACAACTATCATATAACACAATATTCATAATTCTATTCTTTCTACATATAAACATGATTAAATACCATGAAAATAATTACTTAGGGTTTCCTAAGTTTCTCTGGTCATGAATAAACTGTCTTTTATGTAGAGAAGATTCTACAACTGGGCCACAATTTATGGCACAGTCTGTAGTACTCATATGTATGTCCTTGTTACCTGTTATTATAATACAAAACTTATTTGATAGATAACCTCAGGTGCATGTTACTTGCAAATGATGACAGATCCTTTCTCTTGTAGGAATACCTACCTATGTGCTGCTGAATACTTCTGGAATTTCCATCCCAGCTAGAGTAGATCGTCTTGAACTTCTGAGTATCTCAGGCAGCTCTCTTAAGACAATTCCTATTAAATATTATCCAGATAGAAAACCTTATGGCATATGGAATATTTCTGACTTTACACCACCAAATGAAGCTTTCTTTCTCAAAGTAACAGGCTATGATAAGGATGATTATCTCTTCCAGAGAGTATCGAGTGTTTCCTTCTCTAGTATCGTCCCAGGTAAGATATCACTTTATTCAACACTGGAGTATTGATAGTTTAAGGGGCTGATATGGTCCTATGAGTAAAGAATGGACTCTAGGGAATTCCCTGGCAGTCCAGTGGTTAGGATTCTGGGCTTTCACTGCCGGGGGCCCCTGGTTCGATCCCCGGTCAAGGAACTATGATCCCTCAAGCTGCGTGGTGTGGCCAAAAAAAAAGAAAAATAAGAAGAATGGACTCTGAATTCAAAAATAACATCCTCACATTATTACTGGATCACCATGTAGAAGAGCATTTACACTTACGTAACACAAGTTTTCCTAACCATAAAATAGCACATTCAAAGTTTCATGTTAAGTCTCACTGATTGTAGATCTGAGAATTTTGATTACTTCAATCAATGTGAGAATTTGAACTGGCAAGTTCTCGTGCTCTTACTCCCCCTGGCATATGTGTTTAATATTTGATTAGCAATCTCATTTGGCTAAATGTTTATATACAAGTGTCAGAAACCTTTCTACTTTGAACAGTAGTTCCCTGCAAATAACTGGTGATGATTTTGCCTTTTTTGGTTAGTTAGTTAATAAGTAAGCTAGTTACTTATATATTTGCTATTATTTCTCAAGGCTGATGACTGGATTCTGATCAAAACTTTAGAACTGTATGTAACTTGAACCATGGACTGACAAGGATACAGAAAGATTGTTTCTAATATTGTACTTTTGGGTGGAGGGATAACAGTTTATCATTTATACATAAGGTTATGATTTGGGAAATTCAGGAATCACTCTGTAGCTGTTGGTTAATAGCTGTAGAAAGGAAATAATAGAACCAACCTCAGTATTTCCTCATATGCAGTATTCAAAGTTAGTTGTGTTAGCCCCTGAATTGAATGCTTAAAAAAACTATTGGATTCTTAAAAATCAGTTTTTTCGTTCCTTTTTGGAAACAGTTACCCTATGAATTCAATTCTAGGATATGTGTGTTCTTCTCATAGTTTTACATTTTTGAAGTTGAACTATGTTCTACAATTGATGATGTATTGTAACTTACCTGGTAGCTTTGTTTTCTATTTTGGTGGTACAAAAAGTGTTATGTCTTAAGGTCAGTGGAGTCTTAGATTCAATGAGTACCTTAGTAAAGGGTCCATGGAGATAATCCAGAAATAAATAACCTTTGAACAAAGAAAGATAAAGTGATTTTTCGTGATTTAGGTTAACTGGAATGCAGAGAATTTACTGGAATAATTTAAGTATGAAGCTTTTGAATGGATTAACAGGAAGTACCAAATATCATTGTGACCTTCTTGCCCATGTTCTTTTTTTCCCAGATGCTCCCAAAGTTACAATGCCTGAGAAAACCCCGGGATACTACCTGCAGCCGGGCCAAATTCACTGCTCTGTTGAGAGTCTTTTGCCCCTTACCTTGAGCTTTGCCAGAAATGGAGTTACACTTGGAGTAGACCAGTACTTAAAGTGTGTAAATGTTTCCATTAGTAATAATTTATAGCACTAAATATCTAAATACAAATAGATACTTATTTTAATGTACTTTTTTCATTAGACATTCTTATTTATTTGCTTCGTAGTCTTGGAATGTAGCAGTGAGCAAAACAGACACAATTCTGAACCTTTGTGGAGCTTATATTGTAAAGGAGGAAGACAGAAACATGATAAATATAATATGATAATATAATAAATGCTAGAATACATTTAAGAGTTGATTCAGGTTTTATAGAATCTGAATTTTACACAGTTTAAGGGTCCCTGGATAAGGCAAAGAATACAAAATTATGAATACAAAGTTAGGTACTGAACTTTGCAAGAGTCCTTGCAAATGAAACTTAAGCTTTAGTGGCTTGAGCATAAACATGTTTCTGAATCTGATTTAAAGTGTTGTGGCAAAAAGTAGAGCAGGTTAATTGGGGCAAGTACTACTGGTTGGTGGAGTACATGTGGTTTTGGCCAAGTTGCAATTTTAAAATTCAGAGTAGGGACATTTGAGCAAGGACTTGAACATGGTGAGATGTCCAGGTCACACAGATATCCAGGGAAGAGCATTCACACACCAGGAACAGGCAATGCAAATGCACTAAGGCCAGGGTCCACCAGGCACGTGGGAAAGAAAGACCGGAAGGAAGCCAGTGTAGCTGGAGCCCAGGGAGCCAGGAGGAGAAGGGTAGAAATGAGGTGTGTGCTGGGGGTGTGGGCCAGATGGAGCAGAAGCGTGTGTGGTCACTACCGCAGCCAACAGTGAAGGGAAGTGGGCTAGAGGGCACCAACTTCCGTTGTGAAGATGGGTGAATTTTCTAGACAAGTTTAAGGAATCTAATGATACAAATTAAGTAGGCCTTGAAAACTAGAGGATGATTTCTGTCAAACTTTTTTTTTAAACTTACTATGAAACTACATTTGGGGGAAAAACTCTAAGAATTATTTTACAAAGCTTTTACACTGGTAATTCAATATTCACGTAAATAACTTGTGTAACATGTTAAATATTTGACAGTCTTAGCTTATATAATCTCCTTATGGGGTCATTTTAAGCAGAAGCTATGGCAAGAATGTTCATTATAACTTGAGAAAATTTTCCATTGTTTAAAGATTGGACTGTATTATTTCCTGCTACTTGCTTAACATACATCTTGATGATTTCCTTAGCTGCATATTTAATAACCAGCAACATAACTGACCAAGATATCAGATGATGAAGTTACATAACTGAATGATGAAATCAAACTATCCTGCTTCGTGTTTAAATAGTAACAATTTTCAAAGACACTTGAGATTCTTTATAAGCATTAATTTATTAATTCCACACAATTCCTCTGAGGTAAACCACAAGGATTCTTTCTTTCATTTTTCCAGCTCTGTGGCCCAGAGATGTGACATGCCTTGCTGACATTTGTTAAGCTCTTTGGATGTAAGAGACTAAAGACAAAATTGGGCATGGGTGATGATGGATTGATACTCTAATCCCAATTCACTTGCACATCTCTGCCCTAGATTTCCTAATAACTCCAGCTGCATGACTGGATCTTTGTTATGTGAGTCACTATGGTCTCTAGGAGATGTAGCAGAGAATTAGTTTCCATCAGTAACAAGACACATTTCTATCTGACATGTTCCTTCCCCTGTTCCAAGGGTCATCCCTTCAAAACTTTTTATCGTGGGCATATAATCATAATGCTAACTGATAAGGGTACATGAAAAAGAATTGTTTTCATGTAATATTTCATAAATAAGAGAGGAACAAGTATAACTGTAAGGATATTCTCTAAGCACTCATACAGTAGTTTTGTGCCTTTGAATAAATTACTTATCCTTCTTCCTCAACTTTCTTGTTTTTAAATAAAGGGCCTTAAGACTAGAAGAATTGTCATTTTCTGTTCTAAAATTTCTGCATGTCTGAGTTTTTGATGAATCCTAAGATATGCTTGGCTCTGAAGTAGGCACTGCAGAAGACATGAAAGATGTGTGTATTTCAAACTCCTACCTTCCTGGAACTTACCAGTACCTCCTGGAAAATGGCATTTGTAAATTTTGGCTTAGCCTACTGCTCTTAAGCATTCAAGATACATATTAGGTGATCAATGCAGCATAGAATAAGTCATACTCCGTTTTCTTCTGAACGTGACAGTAAGGACCACTGACACCTAATGCAGACGCAGGTGAAAGGAAACAGTATTAAGTGAATATTCTCAGTTACTAAAATATATGGAAGGATCACCTTGCTTATTTTCTCGCTTTCCTAATGACAGGAACCTGTGTCTTGACTTTCTCTTACAAACTCTAGGTTAGTGGTAAATGTACATTATTAAGAGCTCAGTGAATTCTTCATAGTGGTTTGGTGATGGGTGTGATTCATTTGGATGGGGAGAGATCTGGAGTTATTACTGTGAGGTATCATATCTTGTACCACTTTCAGCTTCAGTGGAAGGTGTCTTGACTGCAGTGGGCTTTTCATCTCATCTGTATCTTGAATGTTTAAAAAGTTTATAAATAGCTATGGATGATTATAAGAAAAAATTATGAAAATATTTATGACATTGCAATCATATTTTAAAACAATATAATGCTTGTTTTATAGATTATTGGAATGTTTTAAATAAGGATTAAATAGCTATTACTAAGACATTTCCAAAAAATGAGAAACAATTTGAAAAGTGTTAGAGAACAAAATATAGATATTTATTAAATGAATGAATATGTAATATAGCAAAGGGATTTATTTTACCTAAATGGCAATTTTGACTATAAAACTGATAATCTTTTTCTTTACTCATTATATACATAGATTGAACCAGTTAAGGTATATTGCCTTATGTAGAGCTTATATATAAGAAAGTTAAAGAGAATTTATCTTTTGGGAACCAAAAAGTCTGTTTTCTACCTTCACACTTGTAAATTACTGGTTGAGTTGCTTTGGCTAGAACCCCACTGAACATGACCAAAACCTGGAAATGAGAGGGGAAGGAAAGAGGATTTAAAGAGGATACAAAGAGTGCCAGCTTTGTATCTTATGTTTTGACATAGCCAGAGGATGTCAAATTTCCAGTGACCCTAACTAGACACAGGCACAGGCTATAGTTCTCAACAGCAAAGTTACAGGCCTGTTCATAAAAGAAAAAAAGAAAGACATATGAATGTGAAAATGTGGGGAAAAAAAAGTGGTAAAATGATCATTAGTTTGAATTAAATGAGTTTTGAGGGAAGATTAAAGATGTCTCCCTGATATTTTCTCAGTAAAAAAGTTTCACTCTTCTATCCTCTGCCTCTTTCAAGTTTTTCTTACATTTGGAAGCAAATTCTTTTGTTAGAGCCTACAAAGATCAATAGAAAAAACAAAACAAAACAAAACTTACTGTCTTTGTTATGTTTTTTCCTCAGAGTAGCAAAGCTTAACTTTCTAATTAAAATACAAAAGGTGTATAATTTTAAGCTGCGAAGAACTCTGCATAATTTTATCAATAAAATTATGATAATTATGATAAAAGAACTCTGTATAATTTTAAGCTATAAAGAACTTTTTTTAAGCTGTTCTTTTGAATGCATAAAACAAATAGTGGAATCACTGTTTTCCATTTGGTCTTGTTTTTGTAGTAACTAAACATGCTTCTATTTTCTTACCCCAGAGAATCGGCCAGTGTGACCTGGGATATTGAACAGGTCACTTTGTCTGATGAAGGCTCCTATGAGTGCATTGCCGTCAGCAGTGCAGGAACTGGACGGGCACAGACGTTCTTTGACGTGTCAGGTAATTATCCCTAATTGCTTTGCAGTTGCCTAAGTATTAATGTAGCTATGTTAATCCAGGCTTCACTGCATATTAGCTGTGTGACCTGCCTTGGGACAATTACTTAAGAACTCAGTGCCTTGGATCCCCTAATTATAAAATGATGACAATAAGAGTAGCAGTCTCTATCTCATGGAGAAACTGTGAGGATTAAATGAGACAGTGTATGTTAAGCACTTAGAAGAGAGTCTGGCACATAGAAACACCTAATAGACATTAGCTGTTTTTATTATTGTTGTTGTTGTTATTATCATTATTATTATTATAGGGACCTAATAAATATTTTTTGATCTCCATATAGTATTTTCCTTTGAAAAAATAAAATATCAGAAAAGGGAGAGATCCATTCTGATTATAGCAATGTTCAACTTTCCCTTTCCCTCTCCCATATTTATAATGAGCAGAGTGCTTTTGTGAATGGATTCTGACATCTAAGTTGAAGACAATAAGGAAAGTATCACATTCAAAAAACATAGGACCTCAGTGGCTACAATATTGGTATTAAGAAGGGCAGAAGTCATGCTAATTAAGTTACATTTAAATAGTGTGTTTCCTGTGAATAAATGGGCAAGGCTCAGATTACTTTACAAGGTAGAATATATTTTAGTGAAAAAAATTCATTTTTTCTTCTAATCTCCCAGATTAGAAACCAAAAAGACTACCATTATCAATTAGAAACCAAACAGACTACCATATATTATCATTGATCAGGACTTAAGTCACTTACTCAGCATATATTTAGAATTTATTGGAAACTTTGTTTTAACTCAGTTATTTTCTACCTGCCTCGTAGCCTAGGGTTGCTGTGTGTTTAATAGTAAGACTGTTCTGACCTAAATATGCCTGTTGAGTTTATAACAATGTCTGAATTGTCAATTTAGTATTGATGTGCATTTTCTTTGGAAAATTTAAGACAAAAGTAGCTTTATAACTGTAGGGCTGTTTAGAAGCCTAGGATTCACGTTTGTTATCATTAAGTCCAAGCTGAACTTTAAAACAGAGGCGTGCAAGCCTGTTCTTCTTGCAGTAAATTATTCATTTTCTCTTATTCTTAGAAAAATAAAGTTCGTCTTTTGAAACAATTTAGCAAGTTGACATGCATCATAAACTATTCATTTTTTCATCTCCAGTAATTATGAAAAGCATTGGAATCTTGTCAACATTCCTCAGCTTCTGGGGAAACAAACACTTGAGCACTTGAGGGGTTTTTTCCCCAGCAATATTAATTAAGGGAAGGACAACAGGGAAAGAGGTTTGAGGGAGTTGATTCAGACATCTTGCATAAATAACTGGAAAGTGCCAGAAAGAACTCCTGAACTGACTGCTAAGAATTTGGCCCTGGGGTGTCAGTAACTTCCAAATATACACTCTACACGTGCCCTTCTAGTATTAATCTGTGCCAGCCGAGCCATGGTATTGCTAGGAAGTTGTACTGTACCAAAGCCACTTTTCAGGAATTGTGTCCCACTGGTTAATTATGAAAGCAGGGCAGAAGCATGGGTTGTATGGCAATGACTGTAACAGCAGAAGTAGCAAGCAAGTGCCCCTTTCGACTTGAAAGAGTGGACATTTCTTTCTGGGCTAACTTTTGTTTAATCTTCCAGACTCAAACCTCCACCCAGGTCCTGGCTCAGCCACCCTACTGTCACTACTAACCAGCACACCAGAATCAGATGTGAATTCACAGGATAATTAGATCTTATATTTTGGACAGGAGTGTTGGGAAAGCACGGCATGATGGAATGGTGATGTTTTTGTATCACTGTGGATGAACATTTATAAAGTCAAATAGCACCCAAGAACCGTTTCAAGAAAAGTTAAAGTTCTAGCAATATGTTACTTCATTTTTTTTCCAGCATTTCCTTCTAGACAACATTTTTAAGGATTTTTGGTTCATTGGAGATATTGGTTATTGATATATTGGTTTTAAATGCAAAATGGGGGCTTCCCTGGTGGCGCAGTGGTTGAGAGTCCGCCTGCCGATGCAGGCGACACAGGTTCGTGCCCTGGTCCGGGAAGATCCCACATGCCGCGGAGCGGCTGGGCCCGTGAGCCATGGCCACTGAGCCTGGGCGTCCGGAGCCTGTGCTCCGCAACGGGAGAGGCCACAACAGTGAGAAGCCCGCGTATTGCAAAAAAAATAAAAAAAAATAAATGCAAAATGGGTGTAAGAAGAATGATACCTCTTTTATTGCATATAAACATATAGAAACCAATGAACAGAACTACAGAAGCAGGAAAAAATTCTTTACAAATGATATTTTGTACTTTACCTTATATTAATTTTCTCTACTGAATTTATTTTTTAGCATAATGTCCCCCACCCCCAATGCACACATACACACAATACCAAAATTTTGGCTTTAAGTAAAATTGAAAAGAGAAAACTTGTCAAGGACATGTCAGTGACAGGCAATCTTAAATTTTAATTTCAGGATACTCTTTTAGAACAGGGTAAGACTTGGAAATAATATTATACCACCTCATCATTTTATAGCTAAAGAAACTGAAGCCCAGAGCAGGCAGGTGCCCCATTTCCGATCAGATGGATAGGTAGTGAGAAGTAGATTCTTGGCCTCCTGACTCTCAGTCCAGTGATCTTTACCTAATGTCACAGGGCCTATGCTTATCATTCTTTCTCAGTTTTGAGGTTTCATCTCTGGTCCCCTAATCCTAGCCTCAGCCATTCTTTCACTTAGGAATGACTGCCCCTCATCCTCCCGGGACCAGGCTGTTTCCGGTAATTTGTTATCTTGGCCTCTTGCAAACTGCTGTAATTCTCCATCATCTCCTCCATCACCACCAAATTTATTGATGTATGCATAAATATTTCAGTGCACATACTATTATCTGTAGATATTTGTGCAGTGATGGTATTGTATGTCATATTTAAAATCTCCTCTCCTCCTGGATATTAGCAGAAAGTTGGCATTTTACATATTTGAATTTATATTTGAAGAGGAAATAGACTCTGAGGCAGATTTTGCATGCAAGAGGGTTATTGCTGAGTTCTCTAGGGAAGAGCACCTGTAAGGGAGTGGAAGAAGTTAAACTGTGATGTAATCACAACAGGGGCCTCAGCTGATCCTACAGGGAGTTCTGGAGCTGGGGTGACCCTGAATTGAGGCAAGAGAGCTGCGTCTTTTTCCTTCATTAAGTGGTCCCTGGAAGTTGGCTGCACTGGAAAGAGAGTCTAACCTGAGCATGTTAGCTCCCTTGGCCATGAGCTCAGTAGCCAACAAGCAGAGCAGCTAGGGAAATGAGTGCCTAGGTCCTTGAGAAGGATCTAGGTGTGCACCCAGCATCTCCTGTATGCCCATAATATGGGATTTTACATTTTCTAAAAATTCCTAGTCTAGTTGAAGAAGTTTGTTTAAAAAGAACAAAAAAAGAAACCCACACAAAATGTTTTGTGGTCTTCAAAAAGATTTTGATAGAGTGTCAACACGTGTTCACAAATACTCGCCTCCGGGTCTTTGATGGTCCCTACCATCTTGTATGTTAGCATCACAGAGCCTTAGTGCTAGAAGGGGTCTTTCAGATTACCTAATTTAATCATCTCATTTTTCAAATAGGGAAACAAACATTGTGAATAAATTGGCTTATCTAAGGTCATACAGCTAGTTAGGGATAAAGCTAGGCAACCTATGTTTGCCAGACTCAGCAAATAAAAACATAAGATGCCCAGTTAAATGTGTCTCAAATATTTCATGAGTCATACTTATACTAAAATGTTATTTGATGTTTATCTAAAATTCAAATTTAGCAAACCATCCTGTATTTTATCTGTCAAACCTAACCAGACTTCAGTCAGACCTTCCTAACTTTCTCATGTACTCTTTCCAATTGATTCATTAGCTATTTTCATAAGAGATTTTAAAAACATAGCAGAATTGTAAAAATTAAGGATTTTTAAAATGATTTAGAATAACATATACTCCTCTAAAAATGTTTGGAAAACAAAGGTAAATATAAAGGAAAATATGAAAAATATACACACTTCTCTCTCTCAGAGATGACCACTATGGTTTTGGCGTATTACTTCCAGGTTTTATTATAGGCTTATGTTATTCATCTGCACATATATATAGTTTTGAATAACGAAGTATAAAGTTGGATCTTGAATATCTGATACTCTTTCACATTTAAACTGAAGCAGACACACATTTCCAGCTAGTTTTTATTGCTATATTATTGCTCAAAAATGGCTTGCTATGGCAGGTTATTTTAAAGCATTTGGGCAGAGTGAGCTTTACAGGGGCATTTGCATTTACAGTATTCTCAAACCTAACTAGAGCAATATGGGATTTTCTCTAGAAATGTAGTTAAATATTTAATTAGTAAGTGCCTTTTGACTGCATCTGAAATGCACATGCATTACTCAATGCCTTTTGTGTACGTGGTCCTCTGTGTATAATTTTTTTTAAAGTCTGTGCCTTACTGTTAACTTGACTTTCCTAAATCAAGCATTCCTCATTTTCACTGGGAGAAATTCATCTTACTCTAATGTTGTACTGTGTCTTAATGAGATTATAATTCCCTTAAAGCTGATACCATTGTATCTTTTCCATATCTACCATACTTCATGAGCTATTTCCTTTAAAACACTAAGTAAATGGTTTTAAATTTTAAAAATCCATAAATGCTACTTTCTTCAAAATTCAAATCAAAACTTGACTCATTCTGCAATCCTGAATCAGTCTAGTCATATCATTTTGCCATGCCTCTTTGATCCTCATCTATAATTTATCGATTTGGACTTGAGTGTACTTTGGTATGTAAACATGCACTCCTACTGAAAGCAGTTTTCAACTAGATGATAATTTTCTTGGGGTGACAGACATAGGAATTAATGAATACGTTCTGTCGTACTGCATCTTTCCTACTAGGTATTCAACACATGCTCATAAAATTTTCTTTTTTTTTCTTTTTTTTTTTTTTTGCGGTACGAGGGCCTCTCACTGTTGCGGCCTCTCCCGTTGCGGAGCACAGGCTCCAGACGCGCAGGCTCAGCGGCCATGGCTCACGGGCCCAGCTGCCCCGCGGCATGTGGGATCCTCCCAGACCGGGGCAGGAACCCGCGTCCCCTGCATCGGCAGGCGGACTCTCAACCACTGCGCCACCAGGGAAGCCTGCTCATTAAATTTTTAAACCACCTCTATGAGTGAGCAAAATGACTTCTGGATCTTTCCATTTGAATCTTTTCATTTCACACAGAGCCCCCGCCAGTCATCCAAGTGCCTAACAATGTTACAGTCACTCCTGGAGAAAGAACACTTTTGACCTGTCTTGTCATCAGTGCAGTGGATTACAATCTAACCTGGCGGAGGAATGACAGAGATGTCAGGCTGGCAGATCCAGCAGGAATGAGGATCTTGGCCAACCTTTCCCTGGAGCTGAGGAGTGTGAAATTCAGCGATGCCGGAGAATATCACTGTGTGGTTTCCAATGAAGGAGGATCATCGGCTGCGTCGGTTTTCCTCACCGTGCAAGGTACTGTGCTTATGGTAACTTCTGAATTGTGGCATCTTTCTGTCTTCCTTCTTTGATCTCTATTCCCTTAAGTTGTCTGTCTGAGGGTATCTACGCAAACAATTACAGTTTTGAAAGATAGAATGCTTGTGGACCTTGAGGGTCTGAAGCTGACTAAACTGGAAACTAAAACATCACTAACAAATAGGCGATTTTAAAACAAACACAGCTAATCCTAGTAGTTGAAGACCTTTATTTTAAGCAAATAGAAATAGAAATTGTCTCTGGATGATTTAATGGTTTTAAATTCTCTCATTTATCCTGTGAACTTAAAAAAAAACCTAATTGTTAATAATTGATAAAAAAAACTTTTTTCCCAATTTGAGTGCATTATTTGCATATTTAATTTACTTTTATGGTTTAATTAAGTTTTAAGATGTTTCTCATCTAGGTGAAATTTTATTGAAACTTTAGCAGAGCTGTTTTTACCTTATTTATGTTAGACACACACACACACACACACACACACACACACACACACACACACACACACACACACACACACACACACACACACACACACACACACACACACACACACACACACACACACACGGTACTTACTGAAAGTAAGCTAATGGTAAGCCAAACTTGAATTGTCTACATAGACTAAATGATAGTTTCAGATAGCTGAAAACAAGTACATTAACAATGTGGTCTAATCGCTACCATCAAATGAAGATCAGAAACTATTCCTAAGTATCTCTTTCAGTAGAATCATAATTGGCTTCTAAATGTCTCTAGAGTCTTAATGTAATGAGCAGCTTACTTTGGCAGTTTTACACAGTTTAGCTGAAAGGTTTGGTTGCTGCCTTAGCAGAATATTTCATTTCAAATCCTTGATGTGGGAGACTGATTGCTTTGGAATCGGGTCTGGCTCCTTGGTTGTGCTACTAGCAACGACTTTATTAACATGCCTCAAGTAACACTGTCAGATGGTTTTTTAACATGGTGATCTAAGAGAGTGACCACTGAGTTTTGGAGGCTAGCTCTTGGAATGTTATTAATGGCAAAAAAGGGAAACTGCCATGAGATTTAATAAAATGGTTGACATCTGATTCTGGTTTTGTCACTGGTAGTTGAGATATATTCTGCAATCCGACTGTATGGCTGTGTGTCTTTTGTTAGTTGATCCGCTGAAACCTCTGGGGGAACATTACTTTTGTAAATGATTCACTGCATTTCTACGTGGTAAACTACCTAGATCATTTGAGTCAATACAAGTAGTAACTTGAGTTACTAGAGTTTTGGAAGTATTTTTACCAAACTGATTGTTTCAGATAGGATAAATGCTCATAGATTTCTGAAATGTGACCTTGGTTCTTTCCCTGGAGTCCCTTAGAATGGGATTGTAAAATAAAATCAGAGCCTTCCTTGTTTCCCCAGATTAACTTTTAATCCTTTAGTATTGTTTAGTCAATTTGAGCAGTGATTCTCAAACTTTCATGAATAAAGAATTATCCAAGGAACTTTTGAAAAAGCAGAAATTCTAACCCCACACCCAGAGATTCCGATTTCACAGGCCTGGTATAGGCCTGGGGATCTGCATTTATAACAGACCTCTCAGGTGGTTTCAGGGACAACATTTTCCAAAACAGCATTTGAATCTATTCCAAAGTATGAATCCTATATGATATAGCAATACATACTTTTAAAGGAAACCCTAAACTCTCTTCTTTCTGGTAAAATAGATTCATTATTATCTAATGATTTAAGTTCTGAGGTAAGATGTTACATAATGTACAAAATATAAATACAAAAAACACATGTTATTACATGATTACTGGCTAGCCTGTATAATCTCTAGTGGTGTAAATCTGTTGAGAGGCATTATTTTATGGCCTGTCTAGTTGGTCTTGAGTTTGAGGGAACAATTTTGATGAAAAATATGTTTTAAAAATCTAACAAAAATATGCTCTAGAATTGATGGCACTGTTTAATAAAAAATAAGAGACTCTAGTTAACTGAAGCCATCTGATTCTCTTATGGTTATACATTATTGAAAAGCAGTGGATATTTGATGAAATAAACTGCTGTACCTAGGATTATAATTCCTGCGAATATATTTGCTAACTATTGACATTGAATCATAAATTGTATATTAATTTCATTTTTATGCAGTTAAATGTTTTAAAAAGCAAAAATAAAAAATAGTTCAAGAAAGCTTAAAAGATACAGTAGTTACTTGGATTGAATATGCACTTTAGGAATATTTTTCTTGCTTACAGGGGAATCAGTAGCTTAATTTATAACCTCATTTATGCTATTCTGCCTCCACAGATCTGTTTGGAAACTGTTTCTATCTGGAATACTTTTTAAAAAAAATTTATTTATTTTATTTATTTATTTTTGGCTGCATTGGGTCTTTGTTGCTGTACGCGGGTTTTCTCTAGTTGCGGCGAGCGGGGGCTACTCTTCGTTGCAGTGCACGGGCTTTTCCCTGCGGTGGCTTCTCTTGTTGTGGAGCATGGGCTCTAGGCGTGAGGGCTTCAGTAGCTGTGGCACACAGGCTCAGTAGTTGTGGCTCACAGGCTCTAGAGCACAGGCTCAGTAGTCCTGGTGCATGGGCTTAGTCATTCTGGGGCATGTGGGATCTTCCTGGACCAGGAATCGAACTTGTGTCCCCTGCATTGGCAGGCAGATTCTTAACCACTGTGCCACCAGGGAAGTCCTGGAATACTTTTAAAAGTTAAGCATCCAGATTTTACAAATTTTGGTAGTAGTTAGCAAGGATTTTCTGGTTAAAAATAGTATATGTCTAGCTACTGCAACCTCTTCTCAATAACAGTAGAATATCTGTAAAGACCTCAAAAAGGCAAAGCTGAAGAATACTGAAAACCAGTTGCAATATACAGTGGCAAAAGTTTGGGGAGGAATTTTATAGGTTATGTATAAAGATTCTTATTTGTATAAATAAGTATATAGTCTTCACTTACATTTTAAGTCCAATGGAATGAAAATTTCAATCAGTGGTCCATCTTTTCTTATGTTTACATGAAAGCAGGGAGGATGTATCTCTGTTCCTTCATTTCATAGTTTGCTTCAGAAAGAAAATGTTACTCTTTAGGGAGCCAGCATGCTATCTCCTTAAACCTATCAATAGCTATAACCATCTAGTTAGGAAAACAGTAGGACAAGAAGTGGACAGGCAACCTGGCACCATGTAAAAAATTGGAACCTGAGATATGTTTCTCACCAAGTGAAAATATTTGGAAGCAAGAGAAACATTGATGGGTATGTCAGAAGGGATTTTAGAGACAAATGGTAGCAGAGGGGAGCATCCCATCTCAGCCAGAAGGGCATCATGGGTGAGAATCAGGCAAGGAGCTATGCACATCAGACTCTTAGCCACAGAGCTGCAAAGAGGGTTCAGCTAGAACAAAAGTAGACAGAGAATGAAGTTAGGTCCATTCAAACACTTTGTTGACTGACACTGAGTCTGGAGAGATGCCACATCATTTGAGGATTAATAAACAGAAGACTGTCAAAACAGATGCAGCAGAACAGGAAAAAATAAAGCATAGGACCTAAGAAAAAAATACTGGGGAACAAAACAAGGGAGGGGAAAGACTTAGAAGAAATTGATGCTTTGAAAGTAGTAGTTTATTCTAAAGACTGGGAAAAAAAAGTGTTTAGTGTCACCAGTCTTTCAGAAAGACCTATCCTTCTTTAAGTGGGAGTATATATATATAAAGGAAGAACTGGCTAAGATGAAAGGACAATAGCAAGTGTGATGGAAGAAATAAAAAGGGATTTGATGTTAAAAATGCAATATTATAATGCAGTCTGAATCAGAGATACTGAAGAACAGAATTTGTACTACATAAAATAAAATCAGGGATGTGCTGCATAAACTTGAGAAGTTCTTTCAGAATATTGAGGCAAAGGACTAAGAGTCAAATAATATGATTTTTTAAGTAGAAATAAAAACAAAGAATGGAACTTTAAGGTTTATAGGTATATAACATATATAGGTACACAGCAAAGACAACTGAAACTAAAGAAATAGTCAAAGATACAATTGAAGAAAAGTGCACTAGGGAGGAAAAAAAAATTGTCCTGAGTGAGCAAATCAAGCACGGTCAATGAAGGGAGAACTTCATCTAGACACATCCTGGCTGAAATTTCAAATTACTATTATGAGGGGGAAAAACTCCACAGCATACAGACTAAACCAATACATTGTAAACAGAGTGATAAAATCAGACTGGTGTCAAACTTCTCAGATATACTAAAGGCTGGAAAGTAATTAAAGTGGATATCTGTCATATTTTGGCTCTTAGGGTCTGAACATGTTCTGTAATTTGAAGAGGAATTATTTACTATCTTGGAAAACAAACTTACGGTTACCGGGGGGAAGGGGGGGCGATAAATTGGGAGATTGGGTTTGACATATACACACTACTAAATATAAAATATATAACTAATAAAGACCTACTGTACAGCACAGGGAACTCTACTCAATACTCTGTAATGACCTATATGGGAAAAGAATCTAAAATAGAGAGGCTATATGTATCTGTGTAACTGATTCACTTTGCTGTACAGCAGAAAGTAACACAACATTGTAAATCAACTATACTTCAATAAAAAAAAAAAGAAGGTGGAAAACAAATGAGATCAGATAATTACCTTTCCCTAAACCCTTGCAGGTCACATTACCTAGAGTCAGCCACTCAGATGTTCCTGTGGGATTTTAGTTCTTACTTAGACCATGGACATTTAAAAGACTTCAATTTTGGCAGCATCATGGAATTTTGAGTCCAGCAGCAGCAGAAGCAAATGTCCCAGTGGCCTTTTTCCATCACTCTAATTTCCCTCAGTGACTAGTAGGCTCATTATCAATTTATCAGAAGAGCCTTGAAAAGAAATGCTGATGGCAGAAACTGTGGCTGTCAGTCAGTCTCACTAATGAGCATGGTAGAATGTGAATGGGTTGATATGCTTATTTCATTATGAGAATTCCTTACTGTGGAAATCATGGTATAACTAGACACAGGAAACTTTTCAGAAAACTCTGCTTACCTCAAGCAGGGTTTACCACAAGACTCAGAAGTACAGTTATGCAAACAAAATAACAATCAAATAAAAACCACACACAGGGGCTTCCCTGGTGGCTCAGTGGTTGAGAGTCCGCCTGCCGATGCAGGGGACACGGGTTCGTGCCCCGGTCCGGGAAGATCCCACATGCCATGGAGCAGCTGGGCCCGTGAGCCATGGCCGCTGAGCCTGCGTGTCCGGAGCCTGTGCTCCGCAATGGGAGAGGCCACAACAGTGAGAGGTCCGCGTACCGCAAAAAAAAAACCACACACAGTTCTGCTAGGAGGAAAAAAAAACTAGATTGATATATACAAAAATGTGATTGTTGGTGGCAATGGACCTATAAGTGACTTTTTACTTATGCTTTTCTGTACTTGAAAAAAAGTATTCAATAGAAATGAATTATCTTAAACCTTGTATAAATAGGACTTTAAAAGTTTTGAAAATGCTGACATTAATTTTACTGGATAGATCAAATTATGTGTGGGTAATATGTTTTCTTTCTTTGCTAAATATTCTATAAATGTGCTTTATCGCTTTTATATTTAAAATAATTAAGATATAATTAAGAAATAGGAGATAATTTAAAAATAAGGAATAATTAAGAAAAATTAGGAAATAATGCCTCTCAAAAAGTGTCAAGTGAGAAATTTTGACAGTACAAAAAATCATATTTGAAAGCTTAAAGGTCTGGAATTTTATAGGATTATATCACAGAGTAATCTGTTTTAAATCATTTCTGAGCCCAAGTGAGGTAAGAGAAAAAGGAGAAATACAGAATATTAATTGATAATTAAATTAGATTTTCTTATAACTAATAGTCCAGTAAGAGAATCATGAAAATCCCCTTAACTTTCCCCTTTGCAAGATTTTCACAGGAATAAATTTTGACTTATAGAAGTCTGTATCTATGTTTGAATAATAAAAATTGAATTTAATTAGCTCATCTATTTTCCTAGACATTTTAATGCATTGAAGTCTTGCTAGTTAAGCTTTTTATTTTTGGAGGTTGACCTGAGACATGTATATGTCTGTTTCAAATACTAGTGCCATCTTTGTGGATTTCATTTAGATGAGATGAAATCGTATACTTAAAACTCCTAAATCTTTACTTGTTGTCAAAAGTTAATTTTATTCACTGCTTTGGTTCTTTGATGTCTCAGTGTTAATCAGCAGAAATGAATAAGATGCTCTGTTAAAATACTGGGTTTTGTTGTCTGTGGAATACTAGGGATCTAATAAGGAGTGAGTTGGAGGCTTTTAGATTTGAAGGAAAATATTCTAGTGAAATTTTACATCAAGTATATCCTGCAGTGATATCCACGAAATGTGTAGTTTTCCTACAGAAATGTTTGCTTTCCTACTTCTTTCCAGGCTGACTGTAAACTTTATGAAGAGAAAAGTTTAATATTCACTTACTTTATCTGACGAATGTACTCTGCTGACTCCATGGTTAGGGGCAAGCTTCTGTTATAATACGATTCAATTCCATGCAGTAAAATGTATAAATAAATATTATGCATTTCATTCTTTTGTCTTTCATGCAAGGCATCTATGTGGTATATAGATCTTAGACCACTTTATTTGTGGATAGAAAGAATCATATTTCTCTAAAGCTTGGAAGACAGAAACATTATTAAAATGTCTTTAAATAGAAGTTATAAGGAAGGTTAAAGAATTAGAGTTATTTACATTGTAAAAAGAAAAAAAGGGATGCGATGGCCTAATAAGTACTTCAGGTATATGAGAAATTGTTATAAAGAAGTTTTACACCAAGGACATTTTAATTTCCAGCAAAAATGGACCATTAGAAAATGTGTATTAAGCCAAGCCTGATGGATTTAAGTGAGCTAGAAAGATGTCCAGATGTTGGAGAGGTTAAATGATGGACTGTGGTAACTTTCACAGTTCAGGGACTGCTGGGAAGAGATAGAACAGACGAGGAGTCAGCAAGCACTTCAATCCACTAAGTTATCCAAAATGAAGCACTTCAATCCACTGTTATCCATTTAAAAACTTTTGAGAATTCGTGACATACATTATGCCATCTAACCCTCACAAATTGTGTGTATTTGTATCTGCGGGGTTAGTGGCTTGCCCTAGGTTACAAAGCCAGCAAGTGGCAAAGCCCAGATCTGAACTAGGTCTTTCCATCATTCTGCATAGTGTACAGAAATGCCTACACATGCTATTAACAGGTTTAAGGTACAGGTGGGTAGAAGAAAGTATACAAAGAGAAAATAAAGGGTCTTTGAGTATGAATAGGAAAGTGAGAGTACTGAAATAAATTTTTTTTTAAAAAATAGAAAAGATACAAAGTGTCTGCAAGTTCCTGTCACATGGGTAAAGAATAGCTGGAAATCTAAATCTAAATAAATAAATAAATAAATAAAAAGTTTGGTGAATCCTTTGACCTAAGTTCTGATAGGGCAGCTGGTAAGGAACAGCCTAGAGGAAAGAGAGAACTGGGAATATGCACACAGAGACCATGTAAGATGACTAGACTGTAAGCTACATTAGGGCAGCACCCAGTTTTCTTCAGTTTGGGGTCTTTAGTGCCTGACAATATTTAGCACTTAGTTTTGTGTGCATGCATGTCTGTGGGAAGACTGAATGAAAAGCAGAGTGCTTAGCTAGGCAAAGGAACTATTGCCAAGTCTGAAAAATCCTATGTGAGAACATGTACTAAAAATTGACTTGATTCAGATTCCCTTGAAATGTTAATTAATGTTTCTTTGAGTTACTGTTTTATAAATTAATGACCCAGCTAAAAAGCAAATTCTGTTTCTAAAGATTAGGTATTTGTAATACAGGAAAAACATAATGACTTACTATTTTTATACATGAGGAAGGAGCTTTAGTATTTGACTATTATGAATAAAAATGGAATTAGAGCTAATACCCAAAATAGGAGTACTTACTGCTGCATCTGCAGAAGGGTAGGATATGTTAGGAACATTTGATTATTGAGACTGCAAAGCTGCTGGATAGCTGTTATATTGATGAGATCTTCATTTATGCTATTTCCCATGGCACTATCTAAATCATACTATGTCAGGTATATTTTTTTTCCATAATAATGAAACCAATACTGAAATGTATGAAGTGCCTTGACTTAAAACACATTTTTACAAGAGGTCAGAGGTGGTATCTTGTTTGTCCATTTGTTTATACTCATGTATTCACCAAAAATTTAAATGTTAGGCATTCTGCTCCTTGCTGAGGATATAAATGAGAAGAAAACAACATCCTTCCCCTCAGTAAGTCCATATTAAAAAAAAAAGGACATAACTAAATTTAAAAAATAAATATCTATTACCCAATGGGATAGGAACTTCACCAAGGTACTATAGGAGCCTTGAATACTGTCTCAGTAATGAGTGGAGATTGAGAAGGGCTTCACACAGGAGATGGTGTCTGAGGTATCCACTGGAATATGAGTCAGCATTTGCCAGATAGAAGCCAGGAAAGTCTTTCTAGATGGAGAACCCTACACGTGCAAAGCCATGGAAAAATGAGGGCACAGAAATGTGAGCTTGCCAAGAGTAGAGGGTCTGACTGATTTGGGAGCTTTGTCCTCACGAAGGTGTGATTTTCTTTTTCCTGTGCTGTCTTCAGTAATCTTTTCAAAATATACATAGAAGGATCATATAGGTTTGTGGTTTTGTGATGTTGGTTCAGCAAAAGACAAAGTAATTGGGGGAAAAAAGTGTTTGTAGTGATGCTCTGTGGAGTTTAGGCTGGATAAAGAAAGAAGAGAGGGTTAAAGGCATGGTCTGATGGATTGGAATAAAAAAGAAGGTTCAAAGGAGTTGAGGCCATGATGAACTTGGAGGAGGGAAGTATGGGAGTCAGGAAGTGACAGCTGGAAGGATGGGAGGTTGTGACTCAAACTGGACTCTCAAGACTAAATATTCTTCCAATCCCATTGTGGGTTGCTTCCCTGATAAGATAACTAAAGTAGCAGATGAATTTGTCTAGCAAGATAAATTAATTACCAAATTTTAAAATCTTTCCTTCAAGAAGTGCTAGGTAGATCCAGTTTCATATACTTTTGATTCTATGCCTGTTGCATGATAATTTGTAAAAATAATCCCTTTTTTGTAAAAAAGGGATTTACCACATTTAAAAAAAATTTGCCACATTTTAAAAAATACTTATATTTTTTTTCAGAGCAGTTTTAGATTCACAGCAAAATTAAAACAAAGGTACAGAGATTTCCCATATGCCCCCTGCCCCAACACATGCATAATCTCTCGCATTATCAACATCTCCCACCAGAGTGGTACATTTGTTACAAGTGATGAACCTGCACTGACACATCATAATCACCCAAAGTCCATAGTTTACATTAGAATTCATTTTTGGTGTTGTACAGTCTATGAGTTTGGACAAATGTATAATAACATGTATCATAGTAACCATACAGAGTATTTTCACTGCCTTAAAAATCCTCTCTTCTCTGCCTGTTCATCTGTTTTTCCCACCTTCCCAACCACTGGAACCCACTTATCTTATTACTATCTCCATAGTTTTGCCTTTCCCAATATCCATGGAATCATTCAGTAACTAGCCATTTCAGATTAGCTCCTTTCACTAAAATTCCTCCATGTCTTTTCATGGCTTGATAGCTCATTTCTTTTTAGCACTGAATAATATTCTGCTGTCTGAATGAACATAATCAGCTTTTTATAGTCAAAAGATATTCTTGCTATAATTGATTCTGAATCAGGAGATGCAAGTAAATATACGTAAAGCTTTAATAGTATCCTGCTAATATGCCAAGAAGTAATAATGGTAATTTGCCACTTTTCTCCAAGTCAAATGAGAATGTAAGTCTAAGCTTCGGCCTTCCTCTTTAGTTTGGAAATTCTCTGATTTTGGAAAATTGTTATAAAGAGGACCCACTAAAAAAAGGCAATGTAATAGGCAATGTTAGTCATCATTTAGTTGAAGATTTTCTTTTTTAAAAATTTTTATTGGAGTTAGTTGATTTACAAGATTTTCTAAGTAAGAAAAACTAAGCTTTAAAAATTCTTTCCTCTGATCAACCATATTTATTGTCTTAATCTGTTTTAGCTAATCATCCAAAGAAGCTCCTGAATTCATGCCTTCTTGTTAAGGAAAGAAAACATATAGCATTAAATAGAAACAATGTTAATGTATAAATAATTTTACATTAGGAATTACTTAAAATGGGTATAAAGGCAGCAAACATTTGATACATTTACATATTCTTATATCTTATATTGGAAAAATAAAAGTTGTAAATTTTGAAGAAAAGAAATCTTTTTTTTTTTTTTTTTCTGCGGTACGCGGGCCTCTCACTGTTGTGGCCTCTCCCGTTGCGGAGCACAGGCTCCGGACGCACAGGCTCAGCGGCCATGGCTCACGGGCCCAGCCGCTCCGCGGCATGTGGGATCTTCCCTGACCGGGGCACGAACCCATGTCCTCTGCATCAGCAGGCGGATTCTCAACCACTGTGCCACCAGGGAAGCCCAGAAAAGAAATCTTGATGCATATTTGCCATTAAGATTTTGTCATTAAAATAGAATGTAGCCTAAATTTATCGTTGTCTCTGAAATTATTACCTTTCTCTTATTAACTGAATTTCATAACCACACTGGAATTTGGGTGTGGAATTTTTTGCAAATCTAGCATGTAACTGTCAGTATTTAGTCTTTGCCTGTGTGTTTTATTGCCACTGTACCCACTTACTGGTAAGTCAAAGAATTAGCGACCTTCTCTCTGAGATTTAATAGACTTGCTCTCTAGTCCAGCACTGTCCAGTAAAACTTTATATAATGATGGAAATGTTGTGTATACGTGCTGTCCCACATAATAGCTACTAGCTGTATGTGGCAACTTAGCACTTGAAATATGGCTAATGCACCTAAGGAGCTTGTTTTGAAATTTGACTTATTTTTGGAAATTTTAAATTTGAATTTAAATAGGCATATAGCTAGTGGAAACAGCTCCAGTTTTTCTGGAGAAAAAAGAAAGGCAGAAATAGCAAGAACCGAAGTCTTAGGAAACTTATTTCTACTGCCCTGTAGACTAACCATTATCGTAATTCATTTGAATTATTGCCATTCAGGAATAATTCTACCGTTTTGGGAAAGTTGTAGCCAGGTCTTCATATTTCCATTGATGAGATTTCATCTGGAAATGTTGTATTTGATTCCGTGTCTTTGGAATTTCAGTGGCGCTTGCCTCTTTTCCCAGGCCATTTATACCTGTTTTCATTGCTTTTGATCATTTGGCTGATTGGTTAGTTTTAAGTTTTCCTCCTTTGCTGTTTGGAAAGACTCCCTGGCCACTTATGCAAACTGTCTAGTAGTCCTGGAAAAACTTAAAAATATTAAAATATATTCCATTGCCATTTCTACTGATTGAAGGTTCAGGAAAAATTAAGTGAGCAAGCACATCTATCCATTGTAAATCATTCTTAGTGAAATTTTGTTACTCTCATTATGCAAGCTTCACACTTAAAAGTTAGTTACCATCAGAACTAGCTAGAGTTACCTTCCTAATCAGAAACTGAAATAATGCATTTTAGAACAATGTCAGTACGTTTTAAATAAGCTGATTGAGGTAAATCAGTAGGTACACATCTGTTAAAACAGGACACAGCAACTACTAATTACAATTCTCAGCAGACTCAGTAATAGTCATTATGTAACTTTTTGAAGTTAGCTTTTTCTATAGTAAATAAAGATATTTAGAAGGGTCAGAGATTCTGTAAAATACATTTGCAGGCTGTAGGATTCAATGGAACCTAGGTTCAGTAATTAAATACTAATTATTTTCCAATTTCTCATGTAGCATGGCTTGATGTTAGACCATGCAACATTTTAAGGGAATATATTATCCACAATGAAAAATATTTTGGGGAACAGTTGTAAAACAGTTCTAATATGTTTTCAGAAATATAAGTCAATTAGGTGGTTGGGCTGAATGTAGGTTTAAACAGTCTCCAAAATGAGTATCTTTACTTAGCTTTTATGGAGAGAACTCAAGTAAGAAAAGAAACTTAATACTAAAAACTAGTTAATGGAGTATCTTTCTTCTCATCAGAGTCTTAATTCCTCATGACATAAAGTTTATCATTAGGAACATTTAGAAGCCTGGGAATCTTACATCACAGAGATCAATTGATAGCCTTGAAATACTTTTTTTCCAGAATGTAATTTAATGCCTATTTAAACAACAGCAATTGATAATCAGTTGTTCCCCTAGGTTCCTTTTGGGCGCAAATCCTTTTGGAGTTGGGAAATAAAAGGTTCTAAAACTTTGTAACCCTATTTCTTTTGAACACAAAAAGTTTTTGAGTTAAAACTCCTTTCATGGTTGATTCTGTTAATCTAATTTGCTTTTTGGGGTAACAAAAGCTCTAGACCAGGAAGTAGAGTACTTGAGATCTATTTTCAGGAATCATGCCTTATTTCTCTCTCTCTCTCTCTCTGTCTCTCTCTCTCTCTCTCTTCTTTTCCCCAGGCCACACAAACACAGTGCATCAGTTTTTAAAATTCAATTTCCCACATCCTTTTTATTTATGGACACCTATATGGGACACATTTTCTATGTGACACTGATGCTGGAATCAGCAGATGATTGGCTATGCTGATAGGTATCAGAGTGAATGATCTAATGGGAAATTTAGAGTTCAAATGGAATTATCCCAGTTGTAATGATATTTTTTGGCTGAGGCGCCTCTCACTTTCCCTATGCATGGGTTAGTTCAGTTCTTCACTGCCTCTCACATCACTCCCTTTCTTGTTATCTCCATTGGCACCACCCTCATCCCCCTCCTGATTCACATGCCTAAACTAAATCCATAAAAATCCTCTCTTTAGGGACTTCCTTTCTTCTGATCTTGTTGCCCCACTCTACTCCATAGTACCATCAGGTGAAATTTCCCTAAATATTGCTTTGTATCCATCTAGTCAAACCCTTTTTGTGGTTTCCTAATTACCCCAGAATAAAATTTACACCCCTCAGTCCTCCACAAGCTGACTCTTTCATAATACTTTCAACATTTGATCTTCATCCTTTATCCACATAAAACCATGTATATGGATAAGCAAAAAGGAATAAAAATGTTTCCTTTCAATACATGAAAACTGTTTACCTTAAAATAATTAAATATTCATATATTTTTCCATCATTCATGTTTCCTTAATATGGATAACTGAATACTTGAACTTGCTGTTAAGGCTTCACTTCTAATTATTGATTAAAAGTAGAGAAACTGGCAGATAATTCTTTTGTCCATAAAATATTACTGATTCTGCTCAATTTTATATGTCAGAGTAGTATCAGGCAAATAATTTTTGGTGTCCGTTTATGAGGTTTGAATTTTCTTTGTATTAAATTTCTCAAAAAGATGGATAGGTACTACACTTATCCTGTCTTCAGTCTCCAGAATTGAGTTTTTGATGGCCACTGAATGTTTTCTGTCAAGCTCCATGTTCATTGTACCTTCAGTGAATTTCTGTTTCCTAGTGCTTCAACTCTATCCCCTGCCCTGTTATTTTCCATCCCTCCATAATTTACCCCAACTACACTTCTCATACTTGAGTCACAGGGGCATTCTGACTGCCTCCAAACTACTTCATTCTCATTCTAGTTCTGTGACTTAGCTCATAGAGTTGTTTGACTTTAATGTCCCCTACCTATATCCCCCTTCTAATGCTAAGCCCCTCTCATAAAACACCTCCTTTCTGAAAATTGTTGGCTTCTTTTTTATGGTATCCTGTAGAACTTTAATTTATTTTTTTGCTACACAAGTCTGCACTTAGTCATGATCAATTTCATGTGTCTAGTTGTTTTTCCCCAACCATATTATACGCACTGTGTGATACTTATTGCCCTTTTTTTTTAAAAAAAAAAAATCATTATGCTTTGCACAGAGAGAAAAACACAATTGTACCCAATGGATGTGTGCTCCTTAATTGCTGAATGGACCTCCAAGCAACAATAGCAGACTATAAGGAAAATTGGGGTCACCGACCTTATCTTTCATGTTTCCATGTTAACTTCATTGGCTTATTTGAATCACATCAACAATTTTAGATTTCATTATATAAGTACTTTCTTTTCCTGTTATAACACAGGCCAGCATATGACTGCTTACATTTAAAGCCATATTTTACAACAAAATCTGATAATTACCTGGTGAAAAAATTTATACAGATATTATTTTTGAAGTAGTGTTTAAACTAGTTCACCCCAATTTAAGAATTCTGTCAGGTGACTTTTGCAAAACTTTGTGAAATCGACCAGAACAATTTATCACTTTTAAGGTGGCACAGTGGCTGCTAAATTTCCAAATGCTTGTATTGGTCAGGCTTAGGAATAAAAATCAGAATAAGTGTAGTGGTATTTATGTATATGATGTGACCTTAAACTTCTGTTTAAAACAGACTATCTTCCGTTGATTCCATTGACTGCTCCTTTATGAGGATGATTTTTGAAGCTGAAGATGAACACAGGTGTCCTGGTTAAATTTGAGCATATTCAGTGTAGAGCTGACATTTCTTCCATAATCACATGCTGCCACATGGAGCGCAAAGGGACAGACAAAGCCTCCTTTCCTCCTTCTATGTCTGTATGAACATGAGAAGTATAAAGTTGTCTTCTGTGGTGTCAGGAAAGGGTAGATGTCTGTCACTAATTAGTCTAGGTCACTAGAGAGAATTTTGCAACAAAAAAGGAAATAGTTTTCAAACTGATTGATGAAGTAAGTCCCTAATGACCAGAATTACTTCACTAAGAATGAAATTGATATTATCATAACCATATGTTCATTACATCATCATAACTCTTTTTTAACATGTGCCAGGTGACATAGGTATTGGTGTGTTTTTTTCATCAGTAAAATTAAATTTATCTATTTTTATTAAAATTTCTAATACATTTTGAGTGTTTAGAAACATCTCAAATTTCAGAAGAATAGAATAATATATAAGTATTATTTATTACTAGGATGTGTAACCTAAATACTATATGCAAGTGTGAGAATTGTGATTAAATTTCATGTGTAAATGTCTAGATAATACATTTGTACACATACACTGTAAATACTGTATACTTATTTTATCATTCTTTGTCATACTTTACCATATAATGGAATATAATAGCAAAAATTACATAGTGCCTACTATGTGCCAGGAATTTTTTAAGTGTTTTATGTATATTAGTTTAGCTAATCCACAATGACCCTATGAGTTAGTTACCATTATTATTATTTTTTTTACACAAAGGTAAAAACACTCATCTTGATTTTTTTTGAATTTTATTTCATTTTTTTATACAGCAGGTTCTTAATAGTTACCTATTTTATACATATTAGTGTATAGATACCATTATTATCTCCATTGAAGTATAAACCAGATACCATGGATTATTTAACCATTTTGAGCCTTAGTTTTTTGTTTTTGTTTTATACATTTATTTATTTTATTTTTGGCTGCGTTGGGTCTTCATTGCTGCGTGCAGGCTTTCTGTAGTTGCCATGAGCGGGACAGAGGCCTATTCTTCGTTGTGGTGTGTGGGCTTCTCATTGCGGTGACTTCTCTTGTTGCGGAGCATGGGCTCTAGGCACACAGGTGTCAGTAGTTGTGGCTCGCGGGCTCTAGAGCGCAAGCTCAGTAGTTGTGGTGCGTGGGCTTAGTTGCTCCGCGGCATGTGGGATCTTCCTGGACCAGGGCTCGAACCCGTGTCCCCTGCACTGGCAGGCAGATTCTCAACCACTGCGCCACCAGGGAAGCCACCGAGCCTTAGTTTTTTTATCTGTAAAATGGCAGTAATATTTCATAGGGTTATTGAGAAAAATAAATGATGGGTCTAGAGTTAGATTCTTGGGCTTCCCTGGTGGTGCAGTGGTTGAGAGTCCACCTGCCGATGCAGGGGACACGAGTTCGTGCCCCGGTCCGGGAGGATCCCACATGCCATGGAGCAGCTGGGCTCGTGAGCCATGGCCGCTGAGCCTGCGCGTCCGGAGCCTGTGCTCCGCAATGGGAGAGGCCACGGCAGTGAGAGGCCCACGTACCACACAAAATAAATAAATAAATAGAGTTAGATTCTTGGCACATAGATACTCAGTAACTTCTGCCCACCTTTCTGTTTCAATGAACTGACTACTAGAAAGAGACTTAGTTCCTAACTGTACATAATATGTCTTTGTATACAGTATTCTGTGAGATCTTTGAGGTCATAAAGTGTCAGAAATACAGTAGGTACTCAATGAATGTTTGTTTTGTGAAAGAATGAAAGCCCAAAGAAGTTTGCCCAAGTACTGTAAATATACCAGTGTTGAAAAATATTTTAAATTATTGCTTAAGTAATTCAAATCATTACCATTGTCTGATTAATTTGTTGATGGTAATTAAATCACCTTGAAGAAAAAGGCCTTAGGTCTTATTCCTACCAGAGGCATAGCAGCAACAAATCAGACCCAATTGACCTGACTAACAGGAAATATGCCTCTTGCGTATGAAGGTGATGTTGGAGATTTTCAAGAGTTAGGTGAGATTTTTTTTTTAACATCTTTATTGGAGTATAATTGCTTTACAATGGTGTGTTAGTTTCTGCTTTATAACAAACTGAATCAGTTATACATATACATATGTTCCCATATCTCTTCCCTCTTGCGTCTCCCTCTCTCCCACCCTCCCTATCCCACCCCTCTAGGTGGTCAGAAACCACCGAGCTGATCTCCCTGTGCCATGCGGCTGCTTCCCACTAGCTATCTATTTTACGTTTGGTAGTGTATATATATCCATGCCACTCTCTCACTTTGTCACAGCTTACCCTTCCCCCTCCCCATATCCTCAAGTCCATTCTCTAGTAGGTCTGTGTCTTTATTCCTAGGTTCTTACCCCTAGGTTCTTCATGACCTTTTTTTTTTTTCTTGGATTCCATATATATGTGTTAACATATGGTATTTGTTTTTCTGTTTCTGACTTACTTCACTCTGTATGACAGACTCTAGGGCCATCCACCTCACTACAAATAACTCAATTTCATTTCTTTTTATGGCTGAGTAACATTCCATTGTATATATGTGGGACATCTTCTTTATCCATTCATCTGTTGATGGACACTTAGGTTGCTTCCATGTCCTGGCTATTGTAAATAGAGCTGCAATGAACATATTGGTACATGACTCTTTGAATTCTGGTTTGCTCAGGGTATATGCCCAGTAGTGGGATTGCTGGGTCATATGGTACTTCTATTTTTAGTTTTTTAAGGAACCTCCATACTGTTCTCCATAGTGGCTGTATCAATTTACATTCCCACCAACAGTGCAAGAGGGTTTCCTTTTCTCCACACCCTCTCCAGCATTTATTGTTTCTAAATTTTTTTATGATGGCCATTCTGACCAGTGTGAGATGATATCTCATTGTAGTTTTGATTTGCATTTCTCTTTTATCTTCCTTGGTCTTTGTAGTCAGAGCAATGGCTGTTTTCATGCTCTCTTACAATGCATTTTGCAACCTTAGCATTAATGCTATGTAAAGACACCTAAGTCTTAAAGTAGTATTTTTTATTCTTAGTATCCTAATTTATGTTTAACATTTTAAAATCATGGGTGACGAATTATAAAAACTCACATATTTTTCTTTCATTATGGTTCAAATATAAAGAATGAATGAATGCCTTAATACCTAATAGAGTGCCATGTTCCCATTGCTTTGGCTAATGAACAGCAAGTTGTTATTTACGATGGTGGTGCAGATGGTTAGTGTTGGTGGTGGTGATGATGATGGTGATGATTGTGATGCTGAAATGAGACTGAAAACCAACTGAGAATGGATTACTTCTCCTTAAAGCCTAAAATTGGACTCTGGACTTTGATGGAGTTGAACTATGGTTCTTCAATACCTTGTCCTTGCTCCATTACAACTACTTTTTAAAAACAAGTTGAGCTTTTTTCTAGGGATTAAAAGAAATCTAACAGTTGAAATAATTATAGTGAGGTCTGTTATATCCTTATTTAACCTACTCAAGTAAAGCCTGAATCATTCTGATCATCTTTATTCAACTGTTATTTGGTTGAAATCCCATTATGCTTCCCTGTGTTTGTTCATGTCCTTTCTAATTTTCTTATTATCAGGAGAAATATTCTTTCCAGAGCAGTGGTAAATTTCTTACCTTCTGTGGGATGATGTCATCCCGTCTGTGTGTTGCACACAGACTTATTTCATGACCCTGAGCAGCACCCTATACCCAGGCATTATTTGAGAAATGACCTCCTAGCTCTCTCTACATCCTGGCTTGGGTAACTGACATTTATTTTCACTTTAATATGTGAACTACAGAGCCTACCAGTGGGATTCTCGCTGGGAGATATGCCAAACCAATTCTGGCAGACGCCATTGGAAGGCATCATGTTTAGACAGAAATCCCAAGAGCTGCCGAGTCTTTGCAGCAATCCTATGTCAAAATGAGGTAGACATGAAAAACCTTTTATTTTAGGAAGGTGGAAATAAATGTGGGTATTCAAAAAATTCCAAAGAAAAACAACTGTTCATTTTTTTTTCACCCCTTCCCCTAAAGATTGTCTGCAGCATCCCCACATCATGTGTAGTACTCCAGCATTTCAGAATTGATGGGCTCCAGATGCAATCACAATTTGAACTTACTGGCCATGGCCAGTCTGACCTTGACCTCACATGTTTCTCTAGCCCTATGTTCACCAAGAAGAAACCATGGAATAATGAGGCTATCAACCAAGTCCACTGGCTGGAAAAACCCTTTAAACATAACTTCAAAGGCAAACATTATTTGAAAAACACAGTGTAAGCAGGAGAAAAAAGAAGGGCGGTTATAAGCTGCTAGCAATTAGGCACTAATTAGGTTTGTTCCGTTCCTTAGCTGCCCAGTTCAGCAGCACCATTTGTATCTCTTTCAAATGTTTGGGGATTCCTCTTAGTGAAACCAAACCACAGTTTGCAGACTAACTTATAATAAAGGTACATCATAAATATATCCAGATCTAACTGACTAACTGAATTCTCAATTTCCTTTATAGTAAAAACCCAATTGAATGGAAAGCTGACACCATGTCTGTTTGGCTCATCAGTGTAGCCCTGTAAGTTAGCACAGAGCCTGGAACATAATAATTGTGCAAAAAGCACATTATTGAATTAATTTATTTTTGTTAATACTCATGACATCTATTTCAAAAATTGTGGAAATGAATTTATTTCTAGCTGATTGAGTGGGGGATATTTACACTAAGTAACTTATTTAAACTACCAGTTATAAAATAAATAAGTTACAGGTATATAATGTACAGCACAGGGAATATAGTCAATATTATAACAATTTTGTAGGGTGCCTAATCTATATATATAACTAATTACTATATTATACACCTGAAGTTATTTTAATATTATGAGGAAATTATACTTCAATAAAATAAAAAAATAAACAGGCTTTAAAGAGAAAGAAAATGATTAAATATTTCTTCTATGGTACCTTCTTTGATGATTAATTCTTACTCTGTAGTAGTATGGATGTAAAACATATAATTGATTAGACCAGATATATCAACATCCCAGTTACCCCAGAGAATTCTTGTATCCTTTTTGACAATAAATTTCTGATTTAATATTTCATTTTCAAAAGTCTTTTTTCTGCCATAGAAGTGAAATGTGATAGGCACTTGGATATTTTCTAAGTTGAGCTCTTATGAATCCATGGGTATGAGGCAAATGATCGGTATAGCAGGATCTCCAGAGGCCGGCAGGCATAAAAATTCTCAGAGCCAAGTTACATTTTAGGAATGACCTGTATTCCATCAATGGCTTTAAGTGTCTTTCATTTCATTTACTGCATAACATGAAAGAGATGTTATGTACTGTGGAATATATTGGAAATGGAATAATAAGAAAGACATGGTCTCGACCTCAACAAACTTATAATCAAACAAATAAAAAGGGAAAGAGCAACTCAGGCAAAACAGGCAGCAGTCAGGACAAGATTGGCTCCAAACCTATGTTCACTAGATAGAAAGAGGCAAAAGGCCCAGTATAGAGACTTTGCCTGAAAACAGGTTTATATTGAAGTTCCAGATGAGCAGATGGAAACCAGTAGTCAGCTAGTGGGAGCAAAGTAGCAAGGGGCCCCATAGTAACCAGTGGAGATGCAGAAGCACAACACTGGGATCAGATTCATTTTACTCTCAAAAGCAATTTACCTCCCGTGCTTTCATTACTTTGGTTTCTCTCTTGCACTGATTGGACCAGATCCCTGATAGGGGTTATCCAAAGAGCTCCTCTCCAGCCAGAGTCCAAGGAGGGAGCCTGAGGCCAGTGCCATCGAGGCTCCAAGGGGGCCACCATACATGCATGATCTCAGCGTGGCCTTGGCCATGGAACTCTGGCCATGGCTGACTGCACACTGCTGCAGCTGCTGCTCCTGTTGCTGCTTGTGCAGCTGAGCTGCACGGCCAGGTTCTAAGCCAAGATCACCCTGTACTGCATGCTCTGCTGTATGGTCGTCACTGTGGCCATGGTCACCTGCCTGCTGTGTCACTGTGGCCAGATAGTGGAGAAGGTGAGCATCATCAGTTGGCTCATCCAGTCCTTCAAGTACATATACTGCATTCACTTTGAGATTAAGGGCTGCCAGAAGCTGGAGGTGGACCACCCCTGTGTCATCATCTCTAACCACCAGAGCATCCTGGGCATAGTGGTCTCATGGAGGCCCTTCCTGAATGCAGACTGCCAAGCAGAAGCTGTTCTTCATAGGATGCATGGGCCTGATCATGTGTACCTTGCGGCATCTTCATTGCCAATGCAAATGATTAGTAAACAATCTATAATAGGAATAGAAAAGAGTTTTATTCAAGCCAAACTGAGGACTGTAGCCCTGGAGACACAGATTCAAGAAGCACTTGAATTGTGTTCTGCCTGACCACAAAATGAGGGAGGCTTATATAGGCAAAACCCACAAAGTTGCATAAGTTGTTTGTCAAGAATTAGGATTAGAACCGGCAAGAAGAAAGGGTGCTTGTTAAGCAAGGATTGTTTGGGGACTGAATGGTTGCATAGTTACAAGGGGAGACCTTGAGACCATAAGGTTGCAGCAGGCACCTGCTAGCAGATGTTGTTTTGAGAATAGTTGGTGGTGTCCTTGAGTTTGATACAGTTCAGAAAATTCAAGTTCTCAGTGGTGCAGGAGCGTGTCTGAAACCACACCCACGATGGCCACCTGGCTCCATTTTGAATGCTTGAACCACAGTTACTCCATTTTTATTTTTTAAATACATTCTTTAATGGTTAAAGCCCATGTACAATGCATGCTTGACAGTACATAGACAGACTGTTCTAATTAACATAAAGTTCAAGCCAAATCATGTATAAACTAGGATGAATTCCCCATACCTTAATTTGTGAAAATCTCTTCTATCATCAACTGACAAAGTACCAGGACCATGATGGCACACGTGGGCTTGGGCATGGTCAGAGAGAACCTTGAAGTGTGACTCTACCCTGAGGGCATGCGGAACGACAATAGGACCTGCTGCCTTTCAAGAGAGGAGCCTTCTACCTGGTTATGGTTGCCCCTCGCCTCTGTGTTATACTCTACCTTCTCCTTCTACAACCCCAAGAGGAAGCTCTTCACCTCAGGAATGGTCAAGAGGAAGGTGCTGGATGCCACCCCCACCAGCAGCCACCCTGTGGCTGGATGTTCCCAAGCTCATGGACACCAGCTGCCATGAGCTTGGGAACATCTAAGTCCCAAGGACCACCTTGAGGACCACCTTCTCCCACATGTCCAAGATACCCCAGAAAAACGGGGCCACTGCAGGGCCTGGTGCCCAGCCAGCCCAGTAGCTAAGGCCATGGGTGGGTCAGGAGCTGAGGGAAGGACCTGGCTAGAGAATGGACAGAGGGACCCCAGCCCTGGCTGCCAAATAATACTATGTCATAGTCGTGCTGCTCTCCCCCTTGCATTCAGGACCCCTAAAGTGGAAGCCTCTTTCTGTCATTGGCCTCAGACCCAGGCCCCTGATGTCCCCTCAAAGGAGAGTGTGCCAGACCCTCAACAAGCTCTGAAGGCAAAGCCTTGCCCACTGTCATGCCTCCAAGATCCAAGAGTAGGAGCAGGCCTGGGGCTCCAGATGGGCTGACAGGGCTGGGCTGGGCTGGGCTGCAAGGCCTTGGGATGAATGGCCAGAGATGAGACCCTCTGTGGTCCTGCCTGGGCCTGTGGGGTGCAGAGTCAGGCTTTGGGGGCCCAGCCACAGCCTGCATTGGTCTTTCAGGGAGAGGAGGAGCTCTGGGGGGGTGGAAGGAGCAGACCCCAGTTTTGTACACTCTTGAAAGTGCAAAATAAATAAACAAACAAATAAAATTTTAAAAGTAAAGGTGTGGCCGTGAGAAGCCTGCAAATCTGCTAACATCATTGACCTTTCACTCTGTGTGTTTCCTTTTATCTGCAGAACCGCCCAAAGTCACTGTTATGCCCAAGAACCAGTCTTTTACAGGTGGATCTGAGGTCTCCATCATGTGTTCTGCAACAGGTTATCCCAAACCAAAGATCACCTGGACCATGAATGATATGTTTATTGTGGGTTCACACAGGTACTGGGTTTGTATCATGTTCTTTGTTTTTACTGAGTGAGAGACGTTGGTGAAATTTCTGGACAATACTAATCTGACCAAATCCCTAAGGTTAAGGGAGATTTGACCCAAATCCACAGCTTTAGATTTTCTGAATAGGCCAGGAAATGTCAGTAAAATAATAAATGATGAATGTATAGAGTTTGAGGTTCTAAAGTCTTGAATTCAATAACTGGGACTAAGTGCTTCCTAATACTTTGCTTTGCAAACATAACACTGTAACAGTTGGTTTACCTTGAATAATTGAAATGGGGATAATAAACTTTCTGTGGGTAAAGTAATGTGTAGTTTTAACCCATCTACTAGAGGTTTGGTCCTGAGATTTAACAGAAGAGAGCGGGAGAGACAAAGGACAGAACAGTAGCTCTAATTAAAGTGTATGCAGACATTCTTCGTAACTCCTGCTTGCTGCTGCCATACTATCGTACACTGAGAGGTATTTTATTCTGCTGGATGCTTTTAAAAGAAAATGAATCCTCTCATGCTCAAAGAGAGTACTGAACACGAAGGGCATAAGCAATGAAGTTTCCAGCCATCGGGCTTCCATTACTCTGGGTTTGGCAGGGGGAGAAGGGCTTAGGTGTGAGCCAGATTCTATTTCTGGTCTCTTCACAGACTCACTTGAGATGTGAGGCATTGCATCTCTCAGGTTTTCATTTTGGGGAACTGTTTAGCTTAGAAGTTCACACAGAGCAAAATTGCCTGGGTGCAAATTCCACTTCTTCCCTTTACTAACCCTGACTCCGGGCAAGTTGTATAACCTCTTTGCTCATCTGTATAACAGAGATAATAGGATCCAACTCATTGGGTTGTTAGGAAGATTTAAAGCATTGATAAATGTAAAGGTCCTAAAGCAGCCCTGATACATGGCAAGTACTAGATATGTGGGACCTATTGTTATTATCATTATAACATTTCTGCTTATAAAATGATGATGTTAATCATTTCTGCAGTCAGCACCACAAACATAACTCTAAAATATTTGAAAGGAAGGTGCTATAGTTCCTTGATACTATTATTAGAATATTTTCAATTTTATTTTCTTTTTGTCTGTAGGTATAGGATGACCTCAGAAGGTACCTTATTTATCAAAAATGCAGTTCCCAAAGATGCAGGGATTTATGGTTGCCTGGCAAGTAATTCAGCTGGAATGGATAAACAGACTTCTACCCTCAGATACACTGGCAAGTATCATCAGTTTAAAAGGCAGTACAAATAGTATGAATATCATATCAAGCAATGTAACTGTACTTTCTTGAAAATTAATATTAGGAATGAGTTATACCCAGTTGTATAATTTATTGTTTGTTTCACACATTGATTAAAGCAAATATTGTAAATAATTTAAGTTAAAAGTTCAGGGAGTGAATAGATTCGGTAATCAACAGAAATCAAGGAAGCTTCCAGATTATGGAAGAGTTCCAGAATGTCCACAGAGTTCTGTTCTTCCATGATTCATCTGTTCTTTGTAATATTTTACTTACAAATTAATAAATTCTGTATCCTTCCTAGTTTACCTCAACTTTCTTTTTTTTTTTTAACATCTTTTTTGGAGTATTATTGCTTTACAATGATGTGTTAGTTTCTGCTGTATAACAAAGTGAATCAGTTATACATATACATATGTTCCCATACCTCTTCCCTCTTGTGTCTCCCTCCCTCCCACCCTCCCTATCCCATCCCTCTAGGTGGTCACAAACCACTGAGCTGATATCCCTGTGCCATGCGGCTGCTTCCCACTAGCTATCTATTTTACGTTTGGTAGTGTATAAATGTCCATGCCGCTCTCACTTTGTCACAGCTTACCCTTCCTCCTCCCCATATCCTCAAGTCCATTCTCTAGTAGGTCTGTGTCTTTATTCCCGTCTTACCCCTAGGTTCTTCATGACATTTTTTAAAATTCTTAGATTCCATATATATATGTGTTAGCATATGGTATTTATCTTTCTCTTTCTGACTTACTTCACTCTGTACGACAGACTCTAGGTCCATCCAACTCACTACAAATATCTCAATTTCGTTTCTTTTTATGGCTGAGTAATATTCCATTGTATATATGTGCCACATCTTCTTTATCCATTCATCCGATGATGGACACTTAGGTTGCTTCCTTCTCCTGGCTATTGTAAATAGAGCTGCAATGAACATTTTGGTACATGAGGCTTTTTGAATTCTGGTTTGCTCAGGGTATATGCCCAGTATTGGGATTGCTGGGTTGTATGGTAGTTCTATTTGTAGTTTTTAAGGAACCTCCATACTGTTCTCCATAGTGGCTGTATCAATTTACATTCCCACCAGCAGTGCAAGAGTGTTCCCTTTTCTCCACACCCTCTCCAGCATTAATTGTTTCTAGATTTTTTGATGATGGCCATTCTGACTGGTGTGAGATGATATCTCATTGTAGTTTTGATTTGCATTTCTCTACTGATTAATGATGTTGAGCATTCTTTCATGTGTTTGTTGGCAATCTGTATATCTTCTTTGGAAAAATGTCCATTTAGGTCTTGTGCCCATTTTTGGATTGGGTGGTTTTTTTGTTATTGAGCTGCATGAGCTACTTGTAAATTTTGAAGATTAATCCATTGTCCCTTGCTTCATTTGCAAATATTTTCTCCCATTCTGAGGGTTGTCTTTTGGTTTTGTTTATGGTTTCCTTTGCTGTGCAAAAGCATTTAAGTTTCATTATGTCCCATTTGTTTATTTTGTTTTTATTTCCATTTCTCTAGGAGGTGGGTCAAAAAGGATCTTCCTGTGATTTATGTCATAGAGTGTTCTGCCTGTGTTTTCTTCTAAGAGTTTGATAGTTTCTGGCCTTACATTTAGGTCTTTAATCCATTTTGAGCTTATTTTTGTGTATGGTGTTAGGGAGTGATCTAATCTCATACTTTTACATGTCCCTGTCCAGTTTTCCCAGCAGCACTTATTGAAGAAGCTGTCCTTTCTCCACTGTACATTCCTGCCTCCTTTATCAAAGATAAGGTGACCATATGTGTGGGGTTTATCTCTGGGCTTTCTATCCTGTTCCATTGACCTATGTTTCTGTTTTTGTGCCAATACCATACTGTCTTGATTACTGTAGCTTTGTAGTATAGTCTGAAGTCAGGGAGCCTGATTCCTCCAGCTCCGTTTTTTGTTCTCAGGATTGCTTTGGCTATTCGGGGTCTTTTGTGTTTCCATACAAATTGTGAAATTTTTTGTTCTAGTTCTGTGAAAAGTGCCATTGGTAGTTTGATAGGGATTGCATTGAATCTGTAGATTGCTTTGGGTAGTAGAGTCATTATCACAATGTTGATTCTTCCAATCCAAGAACATGGTACATCTCTCCATCTATTTGTATCATCTTTAATTTCTGTCATCAGTGTCTTATAATTTTCTGCATACAGGTCTTTTGTCTCCTTAGGTAGGTTTATTCCTAGATATTTTATTCTTTTTGTTGCAGTGGTAAATGGGAGTCTTTTCTTAATATCACTTTCAGATTTTTCATCATTAGTGTATAGGAATGCCAGAGATTTCTGTGCATTAATTTTGTATCCTGCTACTTTACCAAATTCATTGATTAGCTCTAGTAGTTTTCTGGTAGCATCTTTAGGATTCTCTATGTATAGTATCATGTCATCTGCAAACAGTGACAGCTTTACTTCTTCTTTTCTGATTTGGATTCCTTTTATTTCCTTTTCTTCCCTGAATGCTGTGGCTAAAACTTCCAAAACTATGTTGAATAATAGTGGTGAGAGTGGGCAACCTTGTCTTGTTTCTGATCTTAGTGGAAATGGTTTCAGTTTTTCACCATTGAGGATGATGTTGGCTGTGGGTTTGTTACATATGGCCTTTTTTATGTTGAGGAAAGTTCCGTCTATGCCTACTTTCTGCGGGGTTTTTATCATAAATGGGTGTTGAATTTTGTTGAAACCTTTCTCTGCATCTGTTGATATGATCATATGGTTTTTCTCCTTCAGTTTGTTAATATGGTGTATCACGTTGATTGATGCATATATTGAAGAATCCTTGCATTCCTGGAATAAACCCCACTTGATCATGGTGTATGATCCTTTTAATGTGCTGTTGCATTCTTTTTGCTAGTATTTTGTTGAGGGTTTTTGCATCTATGTTCATCAGTGATATTGGCCTGTAGTTTTCTTTCTTTGCAACATCTCTGTCTGGTTTTGGTATCAGGGTGTTGGTGGCCTCATAGAATGAGTTTGGAAGTGTTCCTCCCTCTGCTATATTTTGGAAGAGTTTGAGAAGGATAGGTGTTAGCTCTTCTCTAAATGTTTGATAGAATTCACCTGTGAAGCCATCTGGTCCTGGGCATTTCTTTGTTGGAAGATTTTACTCAGAGTTTCAATTTCAGTGCTTGTGAAGGGTCTGTTCATATGTTCTATTTCTTCCTGATTCAGTCTTGGCAGGTTGTGCATTTCTAAGAATTTGTCCATTTCTTCCAGGTTGTCCATTTTATTGGCATAGAGTTGCTTGTAGTAATTCTTCCAGGTTGTCCATTTTATTGGCATAGAGTTGCTTGTAGTAATCTCTCATGATCTTTTGTATTTCTGCAGTGTCAGTTGTTACTTCTCCTTTTTCGTTTCTAATTCTATTGATTTGAGTCTTCTCCCTCTTTTTCTTGATGATTCTGGCTAATGGTTTATCAATTTTGTTTATCTTCTCAAAGAACCAGCTTTTAGTTTTATTGATCTTTGCTATCGTTTCCTTCATTTCTTTTTCATTTATTTCTGATCTGATCTTTATGATTTCTTTCCTTCTGCTAACGTTGGGGTATTTTTGTTCTTTTTTCTCTAATTGCTTTAGGTGCAAGGTTCGGTTGTTTATTTGAGATTTTTCCTGTTTCTTAAGGTAGGATTGTATTGCTATAAACTTCCCTCTTAGAACTGCTTTTGCTGCATCCCATAGGTTGTGGGTCATCGTGTCTCCATTGTCATTTGTTTCTAGGTATTTTTTGATTTCCTCTCTGATTTCCTCAGTTATCACTTCGTTATTAAGTATTGTATTGTTTAGCCTCCATGTGTTTGTATTTTTTACAGATCTTTTCCTGTAATTGATATCTAGTCTCATAGCATTGTGGTCGGAAAAGATACTTGATACACTTTCAATTTTCTTAAATTTACCAAGGCTTGATTTGTGACCCAAGATATGATCTATCCTGGAGAATGTTCCATGAGCACTTGAGAAAAATGTGTATTCTGTTGTTTTTGGATGGAATGTCCTATAAATACCAATTAAGTCCATGTTGTTTAATGTATCATTTAAAGCTTGTGTTTCCTTATTTATTTTCATTTTGGATGATCTGTCCGTTGGTGAAAGTGGGGTGTTAAATCCTGTACTATGAATGTGTTATTGTTGATTTCCCCTTTTATGGCTGTTAGTATTTGCCTTATGTATTGAAGTGCTCCGGTGTTGGGTGCATAAATATTTACAATTGTTATATCTTCTCCTTTGATCCATCCCTTGATCATTATGTAGTGTCCTTCTTTGTCTCTTGTAATAGTCTTTATTTTAAAGTCTATTTTTTTCTGATATGAGAATTGCTACTCCCAGTTTCTTTTGATTTCCATTTGCATGGAGTATCTTTTTCCATCCCCTCACTTTCAGTCTGTATGTGTCCCTAGGTCTGAAGTGGGTCTCTTTTGGACAGCATATATATGGGTCTTGTTTCTCTGTCCATTCAGCCAGTCTTTGTCTTTTGGTGGGAGCATTTAATCCACTTACATTTAAGGTAATTATCGATATGTATGTTCCTATTCCCATTTTCTTAATTGTTTTGGGTTTGTTATTGTAGGTCTTTTCCTTCTCTTGTGTTTCTTGCCTAGACAATTTTTTTTAGCATATGTTGTAAAGCTGGTTTGGTGGTGCTTAATTCTCTCAGCTTTTGCTTGTCTGTAAAGTTTTTAATTTCTCCATCAAATCTGAATGAGGTCCTTGCTGGGTAGAGTAATCTTGGTTGTAGGTTTTTCTCCTTCATCACTTTAAATATGTCCAGCCACTCCCTTCTGGCTTGCAGAGTTTCTGCTGAAAGATCAGCTCTTAACCTTATGGGGATTCCCTTGTTTGTTATTTGTCATTTTTTCCTTGCTGCTTTTAATATGTTTTCTTTGTATTTAATTTTTATAGTTTTTTTTTTTTTTCTTGCGTTACACGGGCCTCTCACTGCAGTGGTCTCTCCCGTTGCAGAGCACAGACCCCCGACGCGCAGGCCCAGCCGCCATGGCTCATGGGCTTAGCATCTCTGCGGCATGTGGGATCTTCCCCGACCGGGGCATGAGCCCATGTCCCCTGCATCGACAGGCGGACTCCCAACCACTGCGCCACCAGGGAAGCCCTGATAGTTTGATTAATATGTGTCTTGGCATGTTTCTCCTTGGATTTATCCTGTATGGGACTCTCTGTGCTTCCTTGACTTGATTAACTTATTTCCTTCCCTATATTAGGGAAGTTTTCAACTATAATCTCTTCATATATTTTCTCAGCCCCTTTCTTTTTCTCTTCTTCTTCTGGGACCCCTATAATTCGAATGTTGGTGCATTTAATGTTGTCCCAGATGTCTCTGAGACTGTCCTCAGTTCTTTTCATTCTTTTTTCTTTATTCTGCTCTGAAGTAGTTATTTCCACTATTTTATCTTCCAGGTCACTTTTCCGTTCTTCTGCCTCAGTTATTCTGCTATTGATCCCTTCTAGAGTATTTTTAATTTCATTTATTTTGTTGTTTATTGTTGCTTCTTTCCTCTTTAGTTCTTCTAGGTCCTTGTTAAATGTTTCTTGCATTGTCTGTACTCTATTTCCAAAATTTTGGATCATCTTTACTGTCATTATTCTGAATTCTTTTTCAGGTACACTGCCTATTTCTTCTTCATTTGTTAGGTCTGGTGGGTTTTTACCTTGCTCCTTAATTTGCTGTGTTTTTTTTCTTCTTTTGCCTTCCTTACTGTGTTTGGGGTCTCCTTTTTTCAGGCTGCAGGTTCGTAGTTCCTGTTGCTTCTGGTGTCCGTCCCCAGTGGCTAAGGTTGGTTCAGTGGGTTGTGTAGGCTTCCTGCTGGAGGGGACTAGTGCCTGTGTTCTGGTGGATGAGGCTGGATGTTTTCTTTCTGGTGGGCAGGTTCATGTCTGGTGGTGTGTTTTGGGGTGTCTGTGGCCTTATTGCGATTTTAGGCAGCCTCTCTGCTAATGGATGGGGCTGTGTTCCTGTCTTACTAGTTGTTTGGCATAGGGTGTCCAGCACTGTAGCTTGCTGGTCGTTGAGTGAAGCTGTGTCTTGCCATTTAGATGGAGATCTCTGGAAGAGTTTCGCCGTTTGATATTACATGGAGCTGGGAGGTCCCCTGTGGACCAGTGTCCTGAAGTTTGCTCTCCCACCTCAGAGGCACAGCACTGACTCCTTGCTGTAGCACCAAGAGGCTTTCATCCACACGGCTCAGAATAAAAGGGAGAAAAAGTAGAAAGAAAGAAAGAGAGAGAGAGAGGGAGGGAGGGAGGAAGGAAGGAAGGAAGGAAGGGGATAAAATAAAATAAAGTAAGATAAAAAAATAAAGTTATTAAATTTAAAAAAAGTGTTTTTTTTAAATTAAAGAAAAAAACCCAAAAAACTGACGGACAGAACCCCAGGACAAATGGTGAAAGCAAAGCTATACAGACAAAATCTCACACAGAAGCATACACATAAACACTCACAAAAAGAGGAGAAGGGGAAAAAATAATATATCTTGTTCTCAAAGTCCACCTTCTCAATTTGGGATGATTCCTTGTCTATTCAGGTATTCCACAGATGCAGGGTACATTAAGTTGATTGTGGAGATTTAATCTGCTGCTCCTGAGGCTGCTGGGAGAGATTTCCCTTTCTCTTTGTTCACACAGCTCCCGGGGTTCAGCTTTGGATTTGGCCCCGCCTCTATGTGTAGGTCACCTGAGGGCGTCTGTTCTTCGCTCAGACAGGACGGGGTTAAAGGAGCCGCTGACCCGGGGATTCTGGCTTACTCAGGCCGCGGGGAGGGAGGGGTATGGATGCGGGGCGAGCCTGCGGCGGCAGAGGCCGGCGTGACATTGCACCAGCCTGAGGTGCACTGTGCGTTCTCCCGGGGAAGTTGTCCATGGATCACAGGACCCTGGCAGTGGTGGGCTGCACAGGGTCTCGGGAGGGGAGGTGGGGATAGTGACCTGTGCTCGCACACAGGCTTCTTGGTGGCGGCAGCAGCGGCCCTAGCGTCTCATGCCCGTCTCTGTGGTCCGTGTTATTAGCCGCGGCTCGTGCCCGTCTCTGGATCTCCTTTAAGCGGCGCTCTTAATCCACTGTCCTCGTGCACCAGATAACAAAGAGGGAAGAAAAAGTCTCTTGCCTCTTCGGCAGCTCCAGACTTTTCCCTGGACTCCCTCCCGGCTAGCCGTGGTGCACTAGCCCCCTTCAGGCCGTGTTCACGCCGCCACCCACAGTCCTCTGCTTGCGATCCGACCGAAGCCCGAGCCTCAGCTCCCAGCCCCCACCCGCCCTGGTGGGTGAGCAGAGAAGCCTCTCTGGCTGGTGAGTGCTGGTCGGCACCGAGCCTCTGTGCGGGAATCTCTCCGCTTTGCCCTCCGCACCCCTGTTGCTGTGCTCTCCTCCACGGCACCAAGGCTTCCCCCTCCGCCACCTCCAGTCTCCGCCCACGAAGGGGCTTCCTAGTGTGTGGAAACCTTTCCTCCTTCACAGCTCCCTCCCAGAGGTGCAGGTCCCGTCTCTATTCTTTTTTCTCTGTTTTCTCTTTTTCCCTATCCAGGTACCTAGGGTGTTTCTTGCCTTTTGGGAGGTCTGAGGTCTTCTGCCAGCGTTCAGTGGGTGTTCTATAGGAGTAGTTCCACGTGTAGATGTATTTCTGATGTATCTGTTGGGAGGAAGCTGATCTGCGTGTCTTACCCTTCCTCCATCTTCCTCCTCTCCAGTTCACCTCAACTTTCATTTTACATTTTCCACTTATGTTCATATATATATATGTATAAATATATTTATACATATGAAACGTTATAATATTTCTGTTATAATTAAATATTTACAACATTTCTGTCACTTATCTAGGTATTACTTTTTGCTTTTCATCTTCAGTTTTTCCCCTCCAAACTCAAACATTTATTGAAGATATACTTTATGACAACAATCCTATAATATAATATTCCATAATATAGTAGAATATAATACATTCTAAGATGTATAATATAATCAAATCTATTATAATACATAACCATATATTCTAATAATATGTAATATAGAATACAATATTTCTTTCTTTTTTTTTTTTTTTTGTGGTACGTGGGCCTCTCACTGTTGTGGCCTCTCCTGTTGCGGAGCACAGGCTCTGAACGTGCAGACTCAGCGGCCATGGCTCGTGGGCCCAGCTGCTGCACGGCATGTGGGATCTTCCCGGACCTGGGCACGAACCCGTGTCCCCTGCATCGGCAGGCGGACTCTCAACCACTGCGCCACCAGGGAAGCCCCAATATTTCTTTCACTTTGGTCTTTCTTAGACAAATAAAGGACAAGGGTTATATGCTCAGTGTCATTTTGTAAACTGTGAATAATTAATGATTAGCAGTCCACCATTTCTCTCATTTTTCTTCATCATTCATAGTAAGGTAGTAAAATTGGCAGTGGAGAGGAAGGAATGTAAAAGAGCCCCAATAAAGATTGAGAATTGATGCAAGAGGGAAGAGATATGGGAACATATGTATATGTATAACTGATTCACTTTGTTATAAAGCAGAAACTAACACACCATGGTAAAGCAATTATACTCCAATAAAGATGTTAAAAAAAAAAAAAAGGTTGAGAATTTTAGGTGGTGTGTATAGATGAAGGAGGTAACAAAAATGTCACAAATAGTGGACCTAAAAGCCTGGGAAGAAGTCTAATTTATAGAAATGAGGAAGGCATGTGGTGAATAAGTTTAGAAGGGAAGATGGGCTCAAATTTAGAGATGGCAATTAAAAACGGTCATAGAACAGCCATGTGGAGAGGGAACAAACAGTTGGGAATGGGGGTTGAAACAGATTCTGCATTGCAGAAATGAATTTTGGTTCATTCACGAAGAAACCAAAATATTCCACCCATTTATTTAACTTAGTAATCACCCAAAGTATGTAAAATGCTGTGCTAGAGACTGCGGAATGTAAAATAAAAAATGTATGTCATGAGGTCCTTACTTTTCAAGAGTGTGAATGATGGGAGTGGATATCTGTAAATAAATATAATAAGGCAGACACGTAAGTACAAAAGTGGAAGGTTGGTGGAGGGGAAGATTAATTCTGACTGGGGAATTTGCAAACACTTCTTAAAGGAGATAGGTTTTAAGCTCAGCCTGGAAGAATGAGTGGGATTTGAAGAGTTGTGGCCAAGGGCATTTCAGGCAGAGGGGAAAACTTTAGCAAAAGCAGGAAGATGGGAGGGAATAGCGCATGTTTTGGACTACCAGTGTAGCTCCATACCTTGTGATAAGCAAGGAGGTGTAATGGAGCGTGAAGTTCAAAAGAAAGCCGTGCACCAGTTTATGATTTTTGAAAGCCGAACTAGGGAATTATGAAATGCAATCACCAAAGTTTTCTAGCCAAGGGGTAACAGGATCTTTGAGAAATTAACTCTTGGCTTTGTTTAAAACTACCTCAGTTGGAGTTAGGAAGTCCTAAAATATTCAGTTAAGAGAAAAATATGTGCATGAAGTAAAGCATTAGGCAAAGGGGTGAATCAGAGCTAAGGAAAGAAACTTAGAGAATGTCTGTATTTAACATCAAAGGGGAAAATAACGTTAAAAGTGGGAGACTCTACTTTTTATAGTTGCAAATTTTAGTCTTAGACTACAACTGTCTCTCTGTAGATAGACATGAATATCCTTAAAGTCACGTATAAAATGTGCATTGATTAATTGAAATGTGCATTACCTAGAAAATGTGCATCAATTAATTTCCTAAATTTTTGGACACTGTTTCATGAGAATTATTTTTTCCTAATATTCTTTTGGCCTTATAGATGATCTTTGCATCACACACATCTGTGTGCATATACATCATAAGAGTTTATTTCTGTTTGTAAAAACTGAGATAGCCACAAGCACGTAAATAATAATATTTTTTTTATTGGTTCATTTAGTAAACATAAACAAGGTGTAAGTGGCATTGTGTGAGACATTAATTATTTGCATGCTTGTTGTTTTCAGAAGCCCCGAAGTTGATCGTAATTCAGAGTGAGCTCTTGGTTGCCCTTGGGGATACAACAGTTATGGAATGTAAAACGTCTGGTGTTCCTCCACCTCAGGTTAAATGGTTCAAAGGTACATTTCTTAAGTATGTTCATGTCTGGTTCACTTAGTATTGTTTTCTCTTTTAGATAAAAATGGTTTGTTAAAAATTTGTTTTGGTATGTGACTTAGGAGCTCCATAAAATGTGCTTATGGTCCCACTAGAGACGATAGTTCAAAATTCTGCACTCTGAATGTCAGCATTTGACATCTGGTGTGGATTACAGGACCGTGAAAATCAAAGCAGGAAAACTTCGCCTGTGCTAATCCAGCTGAACGTTCTCTTTATTAGTTTAGGATTGTTTCCTGTAGAAAATTGTCCAAGAATACTCAGTTAATGTTTAAAATAGCTTCACTTATCTCAGTTCACTTTGCTTAGGCTCTCACAATTAGGAAGTTTTCTAGATTCTCCAGGACGCTTTCTATAAAGAGCTCAAATAAAGACATACCTCAAAAATTACAGTTGAATGACATTTGACTGAAAGACAAACGTATTTTGTGGTCAGCTTCATCATGCATGGTAGCTGTTTATATCAAGTATAGAAATTATCTGCCTCCATTTGTGATATAAAGATTCTACCTCTGTGATTCTGTAATAAAATAACAGTAATGTGCTGCTTGTCCTTGGTGAGAATGCCCTTGGGTCCTGGTCTAGGCTCAAATGCTGACAGTAGATATCTGTATAAAATGTCCTGCTTCTGTTTTTCTCTTAGTTTTTCCAATCTATGAGAAAGAAAAATCCCCACAAACACCCTAAGAGGGAGGTTGCTAGGATTATTGAGATGCTGTTTGCAAAATACTCTTTAATCTTCAGATGAAAAATGCTAAATAGTACAAAGCACTATTGTTATGATTCTGTTTGTTAAATCACAGACATTCCCATAGCAACAGGTTGATGTCATAATTACAAAATTGTGAATTCACCTCGGGTTCAAACTCTTAGGGAACACGAGGTGAAAAGGAAAGGCTTTATGTAGAAAACAAATACTTTTCAATAATACAAATCAAAAATAGGGAAACTAGGAGATAATGTCATTTTCATAGTTTTCCATGTTAAATGATTTAGTCTTCGTGTTTTCTCTGAAAAGAAAACATTTCTTGATTTGCTTCTTAATTAGGTTTCAGTCAACAAAAACTAATTTTCCTTATTTGAAAAACTTAAATCTTTAACTTACAAATGAAGTAGATAAAAGTTTCAAACTCACATCTTAATTAAATAAATCCAGAAAAATATCAATCAGTAGTTTATGTTAATAACTAAAAAAACTCTTTAAAGTAATGGAATCTGCTGATTTCTCTGCCTGTAAATAGCTGAGTCACAGAGAGAAAGTCTTTTATTCTCCCAAGTAGGTGCTATGCTCCTGAATAGTCTGTATGTCAGCTTTGGTCCCACAAATGGCTTGAGAGATGAATGAGGAGTTAGGGAGCTATGCAGCCACCACATGGAAGATTCTAGAATTGACTGCCTAGTAGTTTCGTTTCTCAACCAGAGACATTGGAGTTCAGTGCGCCTAGTAAATCATATCCCATTTCTCTGTTTGAGTTATGCACCAACAGAGCTAGCATGTGGGCATTAAGCACTGACAGATCATGTTGGAGGACCTGCTTCAATTGATGTTCATCTCCAATATGCAGAGCTGCCCTGAACCCCAGTATCACTTCTTCTCCCAGTCCCAGGCAGGCAATTTATTCCATAAGCAGAATCTGGATCATAAAGAGAAAAAAGCCAGGGGACAAACTCTTCTACATGCAAACTGGCTCCAAAAAGAAAGGGACGAGGAGGCAGCTGGACCTTTCTTTGCCGCCTCTGCTGGGGATGAGACAGCAGCAAGGTTAGGAAGATCCTACCTTATGGAAACCACAGAGGGAAAGAATAGTTCTTTCCCTAACCATAAGAATCAATTTTTCTTCATAGCTTTTTTTTCAGGCAGTTCTTATTGAATAAAGTAGGTGGTCATTTGTTTATTTTTTATTTATGGTAAGAACACATGAGCTCTACCCTCTTAACAAATTTTTAAGCATACACTACACTATTGTTACCTCTAGGCACTGTTGTACAGCAAATCTCTAGAACTTATTCATCTTGTATGATTGAAACTTTATGCCTGTTGAACAGCGGCTCCCCATTGCCCCTGCCCTGCAGCCCTTGGCAACCATCATTCATTAATAAATTGTATTTCATTCAGACCATTTGAGAAAAGGAATTTCGTACATACAAATGCCCCCCAAAATTTTAGATTTTAGAAATGAGCAACATAAAGTGGGTTCAGAGAAGAATCAGGGACACTGTTAAAATGTTGTATAAAGAATATTTCTGGTAAAATAGTAAAGAAATTGAATTTGTTTCTTTAGATCTGTTGTTGCTAAAGTGTAGTTGGCAATCCCTGGAGGTTCCCCACAATTCTTTTCAGGGAACCCATGAGATCAAGATTATTTTCCTGATGATACTAAGATGTTATTTGGCTTTTTCACACTCATCTCAGCTACATGATATGTGATATCCAATAAAGTGAATGCAGAAGCAAAAATGAACACTCAGCTCTCTTCTGTTAAGCTAGACATTCTAGAGATTTGCAAAAATGTGAAACAATGCCACTTTTCTCACTAAGTTTCTCTTGTTCAGGGAAATTTTTTTTAATAAAATACATTTATGTTAAAATGTCATGAGTTATTAGAAAATAAATACATATGTTTAAAAATTTTTAAGTTTCCTTTCTAAAATGCGAAGTACAAATAAATATAATCCACATAAACAAAAATTCATTAAAGTCCCCAATAATTTTTAAGAATATAAAAAGGTCTTGAGACAAACATTTTTGAGAACCACTAAAAAACCTTCAACAATTTAAAGGGTCTTATGTCAGGGATAATGATCTCTCTGTTAGTCTTTGCATCCACAGAGGCCAGAATTGAATTTAAACTAAAGCAGAAAGAATCCTCCTTAATGGTAATGATTGTTCAATCCTAGAATAGATTGTCAGCAAAGTTTATATATTTTACTATGTGTGTAAACATTCTTCTAATCTTATCTAATATTAAAAGTATATACTCCCTCAATCATTTTCATCTCAAAGTTCTGTATTTCTCTATGGCTTCTCAATAATTTGATTGCTAATTGTTCAGTAGAAATAAAGAGAGATGACCAAAATGTGATCAAAATGCAAACTTGATATAACCAGTATTTTCCAATTTATATTTTGTTTCATTACTGCTATTCCTTAAACACTTTTATTAAAAAAAAAAAGCTACTAGCAAAAAGTAGCTTTTTAGTCTTTATTTCATCCTGTTATGTCCTCTGACATATACAGAAGAAATAAAGGAGAAGTAAAATCCAAAAATCTAAATGCATTTTAGTCCAAACATTTTAATGCTTGATGAACAGCTTGGTCACATTGCATCCTCCCCTAGAGGGAGGAAAGTTTATGTCAACATCATCTGCTTTTACTTATGAAAGTTTCCCAGAGGCACATAGACAAGGCTTTAGTTGCTTCTCTCATTCTCACGTGGTATCCAGTAGCAAGGTTAAAAGGATGATTGGGGTTTTAAATGTTGGAATGCTGAAAAATACTTTATTTTTGGCACTGACAGTTGCTAATGTAATTTTTTTGTTTTTAAATTTATGGCTCCTTTGACCTCTTCTCCTCCCCAAATTATAAAAACAAAAGGAGAATTGTTTGTTGCTCTGAGTCTGTTGGTGGATGCTTTATGTAGTGTCCTAGAGAATTACTAGCTCTGGCGTTTTAGCCTGTTAAAAGCTAAGGGAGTTACTTCCACAGTCCTTAGTCCCAGGGCACATGGCTAAGCTAGTATATGGCATTTTGGAGAGGACCTCTTCAGACTTGACATCTGGGCATGCTGTGAAACCCTAAGGCAATGGCCCTTAAACCTCCTGGAATTTTTTAGGATCCCCACAGAGTGTGACATCACCCTTTACAAAAACAAACAAAAAAGATATGGACACTAAGCTGCCACTTAAACATCAGTACTAGGTAATTTTTTATGGTATTTGTCATCCTGGTGAAATTCATTCTTCGATGAGGGGAAACCTTGGAGGAAGGGAAGCCTAAGGAAAGGCTAACCCAACTTAGAGATTTGTTGAGGCATTGCCTGCCTTCAAATAGAAATGGTTCTCAGGGGATCTGAGGCACTGCAGGGACAGGTAACCCAGAAATAACTCATCTTTCTTGGGTCACTCTACCCTCATACCGAGGCCAAACTCGATATCTGGTTCCATCCTCCACTCATTTATCCCCTGCCTGCTTCTTCCAAAAAAACCTCTAACTCCAACTTAAAGAACTTTGATGCCTAATACAGATTTAGTAGAGGTATCCGGGGAGGTTTATATAACAATACTCCTCTCTGGCCATTGTCAAGAGTTCCTCATCCATTCTTTCTCTTCTCTCAGCAAGCTCTTCCCTACCCTCTCTAGCCAGCTGTGGTTCCTACTTCATGAGCCATCCTTAGAATCGTCTTAGGCAGCTCATACCTTTCACAAGACAAAATCTGACTGAGAACATTCAGCAAACCAGCAAACCAGAAACCTGGTCATTAGCCAAACTAAGAACACCCATAGTCTCCGAAGCATTTCCTGGGTAATTGAAATTCATCCTGCCACAAAGATGGTAGAAACCTCATTTCAACCTTCATCTTCCCATTCCCTTCTTACCTAACACAGCCACGGTGACAGCTGCCACTCTCTCCTAGTCCCCCAAACAAACTTCAAAGAGTTTGTTCTCATTTAGGTACATATATGGTAGGAAATATTTGTACATAATTCATTTAGGGCCTAATTTTCGACTATAGATTAGCCTGTGGAATTATACAGACTAATAAATCAGCTCATTACCAAGAAACACGCCATTCTTTCATTGCATAAACATTGTTTAAGTGTCTGCACTGTGCAAGACACTTGTATTTAAAAACTACAATCGTTTTCTTCAGAAGTTTTGCAATCAAATCAATAGCAAACTATGTAAACATGTAACTGTTAAAACGTTTTGCGCTTTGTTTTGACTTAGGGGATCTTGAGCTGAGGCCCTCACCATTTCTCATTATTGACCCTCTCTTGGGACTTTTGAAGATTCAAGAAACTCAAGATCTGGATGCTGGTGATTATACGTGTGTTGCTGTCAATGATGCCGGAAGAGCAACTGGCAAGATAACTCTGGATGTTGGCTGTAAGCATCCCGTCTCTGATAGACAAGTTTGTATTGAAATTGACCTGGTATTTTTTGACACTAATAACTTTGAAGCAGTTGGTGGAAATATTTGTCAGAATGGCAAAACTACAGTTAGCATTTCAGATTATTAATATAATAATGGTAGTTAGCATGTACCAAGTTTTTTTCTATTTACCATGCACTGTGCTAAGAACTTGTATATGCATTATATCATTAAACCCTCATAACAATCTTAAGAGGAAGATACTATAATTTTCTCTGTTATATAGGTAAGGAAACGGAAGCTTAAAAAGGCTAAGCAACTTGACCAGGGTCAAGAGCTATGGAGGGACAGAGCCTGGATATTTGAATCTAGGTTGTTTGATTTCAGAGACTGTAGGCTTCACTGGTCTATCATCTGTTGCCAGACATTGTCCTATCAGGAGTCATCCATTTGGACACCAAATTCCTAAGTATTAACATCTGGAGGCCAAAACTTAGACTTTGGCCCGAGACCATAATTTGGAGATGTTGATGACAGCAAAGGTAGCAGATTGTTATCTTACTTTTTAAAAAAAAATTCACTAGCAATGACTCCTCTATGTATAAAACAAAGTACAAACTACAAATAAATGTCAATCACAATGTGAATGATACAGCATGTGCATGACAACTTTAGTCAGATTACTCAAGAAGTTTGGCCCTCCCTCCTTCTTCATCTCTCCATCTCATGTTTCTTCAAAAATAAAATTACACAGTTTGGTAACACATGAAATAAAACAGAGCTTATTTCATGTGAAAAAGAACCTGGCAGCTTAATTTTAACAGATAAGTCAAATGTTTGCATCACTTAAATTTATAAAATATGACATTTCATTAAATTGTATTTTCATTTATGCATGATGATTTTCATGCCAAAGCTGTTTTTTTTTAACAAAAGTTAAGAACTATAAAGAAAATGCATTTTTTTATTTAGAATAAAGTTAACACAAAACATTTTAGTTCTACTAACTTTGTTCTTTAAATGAAAATCATGACCCTCTAAGCTTCGTATTTTATTTCATATAAACTAAAATTTTTTTCCAGCTGGGATCTTTTATGATCCCCATGCCCCTAGGCTGTCTGGTGAGCACTCTGCATTCTTGGTGATTATGCCCTTGGGGTAGAATCAACAAAGCTGAAAATGGCCACAAAGACCACTGTAGAATCTGTCTAGAGCACAGCAAGATGTGTTTGAACCATGACTAAACTCTGTGGTTATTAAGAGAAGTGCCTTGGAAATACGATTGGAATCTCTGGGTGGAGGGTCTCTGAATCTACCAGCAGAGTGTGAAATACAAGAAATGCTTTTAGAAATATAAGGTCCAAATGAAGAGGGTGATTAGATACAGAATTCTTGTTTTCAAGAAATATACGAAGTTTCACTTCTCAACATTTTCTAGTTTTGCTTCTCTCTCTTTCCTGCACAGATATTTTCTATTCACCCAATATTCTTGTAGAGTTGTCTAGCTCTAGAAGGAAGAGTGAAATAGCCCAGTAAAAAGGGAATGACACCCTCAAACCCTCCAAGACTGTAGAAAATCTAAACATCTTACATGTTTCTTTGCTTACTTACTGTCTTCTTGAAAATCTTTTTAGCTTCTGGACTTTCCAGGTTCTCTCTTCAGATTAGTGACAAACTATATAAGGGTTAGGTCTGTCTGTGCTGGAGTGACTTGGAGTAGATAGGAAACCATCCTAACAAAAGTTTTATATTTATCCCTTATTCCTTGAACTGAATTTTGTTTTATCTCCACTCATATTCAAGGTCTTCACTCTCAACGACCCTTTCTAAAACAATGGCTTCCTTAACTTTTATTCCAATAATTGTCCTGATGGAACTACTTATGTAAACTCTATTGTTTGCTTACTGTAACCTTGATCATTGTTAAAAATTGCCAAATAACTTAATATTAACATCAGTACCATTCATGTTTCTGCTATGCCTTAACTATTTCCTTATTCACCATTAGAATTCTGATCATTGTAGCTTACAAAGTTTGACTAGACCTTTTCTGTCCACATAAAACTATTGTTACATATCCTAGCAGATAGAGGATGTAACTGCCAAGCACTGTGCAAGTGATAGTTGCAGTGATAGTTGTGATTATTGCTATTAGGTTTAAAAGCAAACAAACAAAAGAACAAGTTTTCCCTAGAATTTATATAGTGTTTAAGAGAATGAGCTCTAGAAAGGGACTGGGTTTTCTACCTGACTTTTAACAGTACCTACCTGATAGGTTGGTTGTAAAGATGAAATGAGGTATTATCACCTACGTGCATTCAGCATGTCAGCAGTTACTGCTTTTCCTCCAAAGCTGCTTAATGGACGTGTATCAAATAGGTGAATATTAATTTTACAAACTGAATGGTCACTTTGATTCTTTGAGTCTTGAAAAATAATATAGAAATGCATATATGATAGTGGTATAACATTTAAGATTAAGCATTGTGCTTTTAATATGATAGTCACTGTTTCAACTTGATTTTTTTTAAAAAAGGGCTTGAGACAATTTAAGTACTACTATTAGTGGTGCATAAAATTATTCATTTGAGTTCCAAAGCTACTGGGCATAAAGTAGATTATGACTTAAGAAGAAAAACTTGCTTTTATCCATATCATGTAACTAGTTAGACTTTCAGATTGTTTTTGTGGGCCTATTATTTCACATAAACAATACTAGATCAAAAATAATCATAAAAAGGCCATTTAATGTTATTCATGAGTTCTAGCTTCTTGTAGTGAGTCTCCGTTATGGACATTTCAGGTCAATATTCAGGGAGTGTTACCAATGCTTTTCATCCTTTTTTAAAAGGGTGTCATGTGGAAGAGAAGGAGATTGGCTACATCAAACAAAAAGTTGGCCTGGCAGTGACTTTATTTGCAGCATTCCACACCACAGAGGGTGATGTTTTAGACTTAGACTGTGGTTTCATGTTTTGTGGTTTGGTAGAACCAAAACAGTATGTTCAGCCATTTTAGGAAAGAAAGAAAATTTCAGTTTGACTAATCTAATGCAAGAGTTGCCATAGTGGGGATAGATTTAATTATCACTAAAGGAACTAGAATAATTTTATAGAATAGGTATCAGAGCAAGATGGTCAATCTGTTTGTAACTTTTATATTTTCAAAATAATGTGTGCACACAGCCATATCCACCTGTAAGTGACAACAGAGCTGTACGGTGCTTTAACCCTGTGCAGTCCTCAAAGTGCTTGCACACAAATATTTAGGTGATCACAGAGGATCCAGCCTAATAAATCCAACAGACTGTATGCAGAAGCCAAAATTGAAACTAACATTAGATACATTAAACTCCAGAACTATGATTTAATAAATTAACTATACAATATTTATGATCATTGATAGTTTATAGTTGGGTGATTACTACATGCTAAATGATTAATAATGATTCTCTCCTTTAACAATGTGAGATAGGATATGTTATCGCCCTTTTATTCATGGGGAAATTTAAACTGGGGGAGGTAAAATAATTTTCCAATTTTATAGGCTAAGAAATAGTGGAGCTGCGATTTGAAACCACATGGTGGGCTGTAGCTTCCCTAAGCTACTTCTCTAAGCTGCTCCTCTGTACAAGTTCCATATTTTGTACTATAATCACTTCTGCTTCCTTTCCCACTGGTTTTGTTAATCTGTTTACCATCCACCCAATGTTAATTCACTTGGAGTCCGAATTGGTCACACTCAGGAGTAGGAAGTACTTAAAAGGCTTCTTGGCTTGAGGTAGGAGCTGCTTCATTTTGATGTTTGCTTGTCATTGATGCTGTCTTGGCTGCTTACCTAGTGCCTGGTACTCTCATTTGCCTTGTTTTCTGGTACCAGTACATTTATTCCCTGACCTTGTGCTTGTCTCATGCCTGACACTCTTCCCAAAGCTTCTTCACCACTGGTGACTTCTCTCATCTTAATTGAGTTTTGTGAGCACAACTTGAGCTTCACTTACCATTTTTTTTTTTTTTTTTTTTTGTGGTACGCGGGCCTCTCACTGCTGTGGCCTCTTCCGTTGCGGAGCACAGGCTCCGGATGCGCAGGCTCAGTGGCCGTGGCTCACGGGCCCAGCCGCTCCGCGGCACGTGGGATCTTCCTGGACCGGGGCACGAACCCGTGTCCCCCGCATCGGCAGGCAGACCCTCAACCACTGCGCCACCAGGGAAGCCCTACCCTTTCTTTTTTCTTTTAAATCTTTACTGGAGTATAATTGCTTCACAATACTGTGTTAGTTTCTGTTGTACAACAAAGTGAATCAGCCATATGCATACATATATCCCCATTTCCCCTCCCTCTTTAGCCTCCCTATCCCACCCTCTAGGTCATTGCAAAGCACCGAGCTGATCTCCCTCCCTGTGCTATGCTGCTGCTTCCCACTAGCTAACTGTTTTACATTCAGTAGTGTATATATCTCGATGCTACTCTCACTTTGCCCCAGCTTCCCCCTCCCACCCCATGTCCTCAAGTCCATTCTCCGTGTCTACATCTTTATTCCAGCCCTGAAACTAGATTCATCAGTACCATTTTTTTTTAGATTCCATATATATATCTATGTGTTAGCATACGGTATTTTTATTTCTCTTTCTGACTTCACTTTGTATGACAGACTCTAGGTCCAACCACCTCACTACAAATAACTCAATTTTGTTTCTTTTTATGGCTGAGTACTATTCTGTTGTATATATGTGCCACATCTTCTTTATCCATTCATCTGTTGATGGACATTTAGGTTGCTTCCATTCCTGGCTATTGTAAATTGAGCTGCGATGAACATCGTGGTACATGTCTCTTTTTGAATTACGGTTTTCTCAGGGTATATGCCCAATAGTGGTATTGCTGGGTCATATGGTAGTTCTATTTTTAGTTTTTTAAGGAACCTCCATACTGTTTTCCATAGTGGTTGTATCAATTTACATTCCCACCAACAGCGCAGGAGGGTTCCCTTTTCACCACACCCTTTCCAGCATTTATTGTTTCTCAGTGTTTTGATAATGGCCATTCTGACCAGCATGAGGTCTCACCTCATTGTAGTTTTCATTTGCGTTTCTCTAATAATTAGTGATGTGAAGCATCTTTTCATGTGCCTCTTGGCCATCTGTATGTCTTCCTTGGTGAAATGTCTACTTAGGTCTTCCACCCATTTTTTAAATGGATGGTTTGTTTTTTTGATATTGAGCTCCATGAGCTGTTTGTAAATTTTGGAGATTAATCATTTGTCTGTTGTTTCATTTGTAAATATTTTCTCCCGTTCTAAGTGTTGTCTTTTTGTCTTGTTTATGGTTTCCTCTGCTGTGCAAAAGCTTTTAAGTTTAATTAAGTCCCATTTGTTTATTTTTGTTTTTATTTCCATTACTCTGGGAGGTGGGTCAAAAAAGATCTTACTGGGTGGTTTATGTCAAAGAGTATTTTTCCTCTGTTTTCCCTCTAAGAGTTTTATAGTGTCTGGTCTTACATTTAACTCTGATCCATTTGGAGTTTATTTTTGTGTATGGTGTTAAGAAGTGTTCTAATTTCATTCTTTTACATGTAGCTGTCCAGTTTTCCCAGCACCCCTCACTGAAGAGGCTGTCTTTTCTCCATTGTATGTTCTTGCCTCCTTTGTTATAAATAAGGTGCCCATATGTGCGTGGGTTTATCTCTGGGCTTTCTACCTTGTACCTGATAGATCTGTCTACAAGATATTGATCTATATTTCTGTTTTTGTGCCAGTACCATACTGTCTTGATTACTGTAGCTTTGTGATATAGTTTGAAGTCAGGAAGCCTGATTCCTCCAACTCCATTTTTCTTTCTCAAGATTGCTGTGGCTATTCGGGGTCTTTTGTGTTTCCATACGAATTGTAAAAATTTTTGTTCTAATTCTGTGAAGAATGCCATTGGTAGTTTGATAGGGATTGCACTGAATCTGTAGATTGCTTTGGGTAGTATAGTCATTTTTACAATATTGATTCTTCCAATCCAGGAACATGGTATATCTCTCCATCTGTTGATATCATCTTTAATTTCTTTCATCAGTGTCTTATACTTTTCTGCATACAGGTCTTTTGTCTCCCTAGGTAGGTTTATTCCTAGGTATGTTTTTCTTTTTGTTACAATGGTAAATGGGAGTGTTTCCTTAATTTCTCTTTCAGATTTTTCATCATTAGTGTATAGGAATGTAAGAGATTTCTGTGCATTAATTTTGTATCCTGCAACTTTACGAAATTCATTGATTAGCTCTAGTAGTTTTCTGGTAGCATCTTTAGGATTCTCTATGTATAGTATCATGTCATCTGCAAACAGTGACAGTTTTACTTCTTCTTTTCCAATTTGTATTCCTTCAATTTCTTTTTCTTCTCTGATTGCTGTGGCTATGGCTTCCACAACTATGTTGAATCTAAAAGTGGCAAGAGTGGACATCCTTGTCTTGTTCCTGATCTTAGTGGAAATGCTTTCAGTTTTTCACCATTGAGTATGATGCTTACTGTGAGTTTGTCATATATGGCCTTTATTATGTTGCAGTGGGTTCCCTCTATGCCCATTTTCTGGAGAGTTTTTATAATAAATGAGTACTGAATTTTGTCAAAAGCTTTTTCTGCATCTATTGAGATGATCATATGGTTTTTATTCCTTAATTTGTTAATGTGGTGTATCACATTGATTGATTTGTGTATATTGAAGAATCCTTGCATCCGTGGGATAAATCCCACTTGATCATGGTGTATGATCCTTTTAATGTGTTGTTGGATTCTGTTTGCTAGTATTTTGTTCAGGATTTTTGTATCTATTTTCATCAGTGATATTGGTCGACAATTTTCTTTTTTTGTGATATCGTTTTCTGGTTTTGATATCAGGGTGATGGTGGCTTTGCAGAATGAATTTGGGAGTGTTTCTCCCTCTGCAATTTTTTGGAAGAGTTTGAGAAGGATCACTGTTAGCTCTTCTCTAAGTGCTTGATGGAATTTACCTGTGAAGCCATCTGGTACTGGGCCTTTGTTTGTTGGAAGATTTTTAATTATGGTTTGAATTTCATTAGTTGTGACAGGTATGTTTATATTTTCTAATTCTTCATGGTTCAGTCTTGGAAAAATTGTACCTTTCCAAGAATTTGTGCATTTCTTAGTGGTTGTCCATTTTATTGGCATATAGTTGTTTGTAGTAGTTTCTTATAATCTTTTGTATTTCTGTGGTGTGAGTTGTGATTTCTCATTTTTCATTTCTAATTTTATTGATTTGCATCCTCTCCGTTTTTTTCTTGATGAGTCTGGCTAAGAGTTTACCAATTTTGTTTATCTTCTCAAAGAAACCCCTTTTAGTTTTATTGATCTTTGCTATTGTTTTCTTAGTTTCTATTTCATTTATTTCTGTTCTGATCTTTATGGGTTCTTTCCTTCTACTGACTTTGAGTTTTCTTTGTTCTTCTTTCTCTAGTTTTAAGTGTAGGGTTATATTGTTTATTTGAGGTTTTTCTTGTTTCTTGAGGTGAGATTGAATTGCTATCAGCTTCTCTCTTAGAACTGCTTTTGCTGCGTCCCACAGTTTTTGGGTCATCGTGTTTTCATTGTCATTTGTTTCTATGTATTTTTAAAATTTCTTCTTTGATTTCTTCAGTGATATCTTGGTTATTTAGTAATGTATTGTTTAGCCTCCATGTATTTATGGTTTTTACAGTGTTTTTCCTGTAATTGGTTTCCATCTCATAGCATTGTGGTCAGAAAAGATGCTTGATATGATTTCAGTTTTCTTATATTTACCAGTGCTTGATTTTTGACCCAAGATATGATCCTGGAGAAGATGTGTTCTGGCTGCACTTGAGAAGAAAGTGTATTCTGCCACTTTTGGGTGGAACGTTCTATAAATATCAATTAAATCTATCTGGTCTATTATGTCATTTAAAGCTTGTGTTTCCTTATTTATTTTCTGTTTGGATGATGTGTCCATTGGTGTAAGTGGGGTGTTAAAGTCCCATACTATTATTGTGTTACTGTCGATTTCTCCTTTCATGGTTATTAGCATTTGCCTTATGTATTGAGGTGCTCCTATGTTGGGTGCATAAACATTTATAATTGTTATATCTTCTTGGATTGATCCTTGATCATTATGTAGTGTCCCTCCTTATCTTTTATAACAGTCTTTATTTTAAAGTCTATTTTGTCTGATATGAGTATTACTACTACAGCTTTCTTTTGATTTCCATTATCATGGAATATCTTTTTCCATCCCTTCACTTTCAGTCTGTATATGTCCCTAGGTCTGAAGTGGGTCTCTAGCAGACAGCATATATATAGGTCTTTTTTTCTGTATCCATTCTTCCAGTCTGTGTCTTTTGGCTGGAACATTTAATCCATTTACATTCAAGGTTATTATCAATATGTATATTCCTATTACCATTTTCTTAATTGTTTTGGGTTTGTTTTTGTGGGTCTTTTTCTTCTCTTGTGTTTCCCACCTAGAGAAGTTTCTTAAGCATTTGTAGTAAACCTGGTTTGGTGGTGCTGAATTCTCTTAGCTTTCGCTTGTCTGAAAAGCTTTTGATTTCTCCATTGAATCGGAATGAGATCCTTGCTGGGTAGAGTAATCTTGGTTGTAGGTTTTTCCCTTTCATCACTTTCAGTGTATCCTTCCACTGCCTTCTGGCCTGCAGAGTTTTTGCTGAAAAATCAGCTGATAACCTTATGGGGATTCCTTTGTATGTTATTTTTTGTTTTTTCCCTTGCTGTTTTTAATATTTTTTCTTTGAATTTAATTTTTATTAGTTTGATTAATATGTGTCTTGGCGTGTTTCTCCTTGGAGTTATCCTGTATGGGACTCTGTGCTTCCTGGACTGGGGTGACTATTTCCTTTCCCGTGTTAGGGAAGTTTTCAACTATAAGCTCTTCAAATATTTTCTCACACCCTTGCTTTTTCTCTTCTTCTTCTGGGACCCCTATAATTCGAATGTTGGTGTGTTTAGTGTCGTCCCAGAGGTCTCCAAGGTTGTCTTCAGTTCTTTAAATTCTTTTTTCTTTATTCTACTTCTCGGCAGTTATTTCCACCATTTTGTCTTCCAGCTCACTTATTCGTTCTTCTGCCTCAGTTATTCTGTTATTGATTCCTTCCAGTGTTTTTTTCATTTCAGTTATTGTGCTGTTCATCTCTGTTTCTTTGTTCTTTAGTTCTTCTAGATCTTTGTTAAACATTTCTTGTATTTTCTCAGTCCGTGCCTTCATTCTATCTCTGAGATTCTGGATCATCTTTACTATCATTACTCTGAATTGTTTTTCAGTTAGATTGCCTATTTCCTCTTCATTTATTTGGTCTTGTAGGTTTTTACCTTGCTCCTTCAGCTGTGACATATTTTTTTGCCATCTCATATGTTTTTTTGTTTTTGTTTTAAATGGGTGGGTTTGTGTTCCTGTCTTACTGGTTGTTTGGCCTGAGGCTTCCAACACTGGAGTTTTTAGGCTGTTGGATAGAGCTGGGTCTTGTTGCTGAGATGAGAACCTCTGTGAGACCTCACTCCAATGAATATTCCCTAGGGTCTCAGGGAATACCCCTATTCTCTGTTAGTCCAGTGGTTCAGACTCGGAGTTCACACTGCAGGAGCTTCAGCCCAACCCCTGGCTCATGAACCAACATCTCACAAGCCACATGCGGTGGCAACAAGAAGAAAAAAGAAAAAAAGAAATAAAAAAAGAACAATAACAAAGTGAAAAATAAAATTAAGCTAGGAAACTAACAGATATGTTAGAAAGAATATAAAAATAAACATGTAGATGAATCAACAACTGGAAGGTACATCAGTACCACAATAGTAAAAAAGAGGAGGAGGGAAAGGGAAAAAAAAAAAAAGAAAGAAAGAAAAAAAAGGGTGGTAAAGGCCTTGGCTGTGGAGGGTGGCACCTAAGCAAGGGCGAGGTTTGAGCAGTCGGCAGCACCTATGCTTTGGACCCACAGGGCTGGAATAGGCCCTGGGGGCTGTGGGGGGCTGGGGCTTAGGCTCAAGGAACAGAAGTGGCCCAGGTGTGCCCCCCATCCCTGGTCTCAGAGGGTGGGGGACCTCACCTGGGAGCCCAGCAGGCTTCCTGGGCTCAAGTGGGCAGGGCAAATGCCTTCCTCTCCTCTCCTGCTCCTCTGTTCTGGAGGGCCCCTCCTGCCTGCCTCTCCTGATCTCCCCAGCCTCCCTCTTATGCCCCCAGGACCAATGTGGCCGGGGGGACGTGGAGGCCTTGGGGGCAGGGGAGTTGCCTGGGAGCTCAGCAGGCTCCTCAGGCCTGAGTGGGCGGGGCAGTCACCCTTAGCTCCTCTCCTGCTCCTCCCGGAGGGCCTCTCCCACCTGCCTCTCCTGATCTCCCCAGCCTCAGGGGTGCCAATCTTGTCTTGCCTCTACTTCTTCTCCCCCCTCAGTCCCCCCACGTCCTACTGGTTCACTTGGGGGTTCCTCCCATCTCCTTGGGTGTCAGGGTCCCTCACCAGCTGCCGGCAGGCACCCTAGTTGTGGGGAGATGCTAACTCGGTGTCTTTCCACATGCCATCTTGACTCTGCCCCCTATCCTTTTTAAATCTAGTTTGTTCTTGGCTTTCTTACATCTGAAAATTCTCATTTTGTCGCCATTTTCACTGATGGCTATGCTCTTTATGTCAGTAAGCTTGGTTTCCTCCCCAATACTTAGTCAATCCCAGGCTTATGCATATCTTTTTGCTCTTCTGGAATTTATTTTCTGTCTTATCTCCATATTCACCTGTTCACACTCTGAGCCTAACATATTCTGGGATTTTTATACCTCTCTGTTTCAGACAAGCAGCTGGCTCTGGAATAAATGACTAGTATCACTCTAGAGAAAAGTAACTAGGCCTTACACATGTAAGATAAGCACACAATCAACTGGCTTCTAAATTATTTTTTAAATACATTTATTTTACCTATTATTTTTTATTAGTCAAATTCCCATATGTATATAAGAGAAATCAATGTTGTTATCATCATATACACTTAATGCACACACACGCACAAGGTTATTGTTGAAGTGTTTTAATATTGATTCAATCATTCACAAATATCTAGCAGCCATGTATAATGCACAAAGTACCATGTTAGTTGCTATAAAAGGTAAAAATGTGGTTACAAATATAAATTCTCTGGGGAAAGTCTAACATATAGTCTAGTAAGAGGCTGAATTTAGCCATTGCCATGAGAGTGGTGTAGAGTGAGTTCTGTGAAAGCTCAGAGAGGGAAGAAATCATATCCATTTAGGATGGTAAGAGATGGCATTGAGGAAGGGCCTTTTGAACTGCCTTCAAGAATTGTCAGTGTTTCAGTAGCCAGAGATCAACAGCAGACATCACATTTGAAAGGGATGGTGGTAACACAGGTGCTGATTTTGGAAAGGTCAGTCCTTGACCGGAGAAGAGTAAGTTCTGATTGTCCAGAGAATAAGATTTGTATGGAGAAATAATCGAAAATGTGGCTGTAAAGTTAAAGGAGGTCGTTTGGCCCAGGCTAATAAAGCACTAATGCTACTTGGGAGACAGCTGTACATCCAAGTCCCAGAATTCCTGTTGAGAAGGAGAGAAGTGATCTCCACACCCATTCTTATTAGCCTGATAACCAGCTTGAGTATGGGCAGTTATAAGAACCCATGGAAAAGGGGAGGCTGATATAATGATAAAGAACTGTGACTTTGGAGTCGGATCAACCTGGTTTTCAATCCTAGTTCCACTGTTCAACTCCATGTGACACTTAGCAAATTAACTATCTCTGTCTCAGTTTTATAAAATTGGGGTAATAACAGTACATATCTCATAGGGATATTTTGAAGATCAAATGAGGTAACTAATGAAGAGGACTTAACAGAGTCTCTGGCTCTATAAGTGATAGTTGTTGTAGTTCCTGACCATTGTTTGATCTTGACATTATCAAGGAGACATCCCTGGGGTACTTCCTCTTAGAGTCCTACATGAGCAGATTTCATCTATTACCTCTAATAGTATCTTATGTATTTCTCCTTGCCTGATACCTCAAACATTATTACTCATAAGTTCCGTGGGACATACTGAGAGCCTCACCTATTTGGGCTTTCTGACAGCATCCTCCCTGTATTGCATTCCTCTGTTTTCCAGGGTATGCCTGTTACCTCTGATTTTTCCCCCTGGCTTCTGTGGTTACCTAAATTGTGTAGATAAGTGTAGACTTCTTACCTATAATTTTATAATTTCTGAATCATTTCTTAGCTCTAACATTAAGCACTCCGTATTCTCCATTTATCAAATGCTATTCTGTTACTTTAATTTGAGTTATTGATTCTCAAGCTTCAATTTCTTTAACTCAAAAATGCAAAAAAAATGTGAAAGATACTGAGAAGCAAGAATGTGATATACACCAAGAATATAATTTAAGATTAAATACTGTTACCTTGTTATATGGTGATCTATTGAAGAATGAACTCTGATATAATTAGTTTATTTAAAAATTCAGCCTAAAGAAGTAAGTTTTGGAAAGTGTTTAAAATATTTCATTGCAAGGCAGACTTATTTGTAAGAAAATTTTAAGTTTTGAGGAGTATGGCATAAACTAAAATTGAAAACAAATTCCAAAAATGAAAGATTCTCTTTAGTTAAGGAAATCTTGATTTAAATTCCCACCCTTTCCATTGTATCACTTTAAGGAAATAGTTGAACTTCTTTGTTCCTCTATTCATTTATTTAAAAAATCTATTTCAATAGCAGACAGGAATACTTAAAGCATATATTTATAATATTATATGAACCATGATTTGATTTGAATTCAATCTGTTGATAGTTTAATAATTATTTTATATTTAATGCACATGTATACTATACCAATGACCACTTTTTTTCATTCTAAATATCTTCCAGCACCTCCAGTTTTTATACAAGAACCTGCTGATGTGTCTATGGAAATTGGCTCAAATGTGACATTACCTTGCTATGTCCAGGGTTATCCAGAACCAAAGATTAAATGGCGAAGATTAGACAACATGCCCATCTACTCAAGACCTTTTTCAGTGAGTTCCATCAGCCAACTAAGAACAGGAGCTCTCTTTATTTCAAGTAGGTTAAAGGAAATATATTTTATACAAATATATACATATAAATTATACATTTTTTATACATAGGTGTTGCTATGTTTAAAATAGTGAACTAATCGTGCCAACATATTTTGTGTTTGTTGCATTTCATTTTAAAATAATACTGAATTCATATCTGGGAATTGTCATAAATGAATAACATTTTATTCAATTTTATGTCATTACTATATCATATAGATTTATGAAGCAATATGACTTCTTCATATCTCACTGTTTCTTATTGCAAATAGAGTCTCCTGGGCCTGTAGGTGGATAAGCAATCACATTTTATTGACTCTTGTACCACCTGTTGTATAGAAAGGTAAAATATTACTAGTAGTTAGTTAATGTTAATTATTTTGGGCCAAGAATACATAACCACATGCATAGGGACACTATACACTATCAAAATTTTTTGATTAAAAGCTATATCTATCTGGAGCAAAACATTTTTTAAAAAGTCAAATATGCCATCATCCCAAACTTTTTTTTTTTTTTTTGGCGGTACGTGGGCCTCTCACTGCTGTGGCCTCTCCCGTTGCGGAGCACGGCTCTGGACGCGCAGGCTTAGCGGCCATGGCTCACAGACCCAGCCTCTCCGCGGCATGTGGGATCTTCCCGGACCAGGGCACGGACCCGCATCCCCTGCATCGGCAGGCGGACTCTCAACCACTCCGCCACCAGGGAAGCCCATCCCACACTTTTACCTGTAAGCTGTTAAGCATTCAGATATTTGTAAACACTTAGTACTTTTTCAAATATTGTTAAGAATATTTGGATACTGGCACCAGAGGAGTAAAAACATTTAGATGATTAATTGATTTTTTTAATAAAATTGCATTTTTAGGGTATTTTGTAGAAAGCCCCCAATAAGTGATTTTCATGTTTATTAACAATATTAAATATACATTGGCCACTTAAACTTTCAATACAAATTAAACTGTCTAATTACAAGTGCTTACAGCTCTGTGCTAGGTGAAGACAGAAGTCAAATATGGGGTTCCTCACTCAGGTATTTTACAATCTACTGTCTGAGTGGATGGTCACAAAAGTACCTACCAGAATTACTCATTAGATTGGGTCAGATTGTGCAGGAACTGAAACGTGCAGGTGAAGAAATGTAGTTGGTGAGGTAGAAAATAGACCCCCAAGCTTCATAGGCATGAAAAGGCATGTGAAAATACTGTTTTAGAACAGCTCCCCCTGCAGGATATGAGGAGACAAGAGCGGGAGGGAAGAAAGGGGAGGATCATATAGGTAGGGTGATGATGGTGATGAGAAACAACCCAGAGGGAAACAAATGATTCCTGAAAACAAATCAGTTAGCGGAAATGAAAGAAAAGTAAGAATAAAGGAGGGCAGTGTTTTCACCGATGGTTGCCCAGTTGTTCAAATTAAATCATCTAAAAGGAAACTAGTGATGAGAAACTTAGCTCTCACTAGTATTTTGTATTTCTACAGAAATTAGCCCAAGTTGATAGTGTGGAGACTATCTTGGTTAGAAACAATGTATAACTTATTAACCAGGTGATTTGCTGAGCTTTCCTTGGCAAATGAATGTTTGCTAATTTTGAGAGTGAACACTGTCTGTGCTTACCAGATGCAATTCTGCAGTTATATGCATGTGGTTAACAGAGTAGAAACTTGGTCACTGCTCTTTATTTGGGATAGTATGGAACTATTCATAATGGAAAGCTGTGTTTTTCTCTGCCAACGTCTTATCAATAGATTAAACTGTGCCTGTTTTAGTTAAGATAGTTGCAAAGGTGACGATCAATCCCCTATTTAAAAATCTTCTCTTGACTCCCCAGTTGCTCATAAGATAAAACTTTACTGTTTTATAAGGCACCAGGCTACCTCTTCATCTTCAGGCTCCTGACTATGCCCACACAGCCTGTAACCCAGCGATCCTCATCCTAATCCCCAACACACTCTTTAATTTTAAATATTTTATAAATATCCTTTTTATTATTCTGAAAATTCTATGTATTTCATCAACCTACATAATAAAAATTATTTTAACATGCAACATGTAGTACAAAGGAAAGCAAAGGAAAGTAATTTTTATTAAAATAATATGTATTTAGGGCTTCCCTGGTGGCTCAGTGGTTGGGAGTCTGCCTGCCGATGCAGGGGACACGGGTTCGTGCCCCGGTCCGGGAGGATCCCACATGCCGCGGAGCGGCTGGGCCCTTGAGCCGTGGCCGCTGGGCCTGCACGTCCGGAGCCTGTGCTCCGCAACGGGAGAGGCACAGCAGTGAGAGGCCTGCGTACCACAACAACAACAAAAAAGTATTTAAATAGATAAATGCTCTGACAATGCTCATTACAATATGCATACACGTTATGTATATCACCATGAATTTGAGAGCTAAAATGTAGACTGGTACAGGAATATGGGATTGATGACTCAAAAACTCTGGGCTGGTGAAGTGATTTTCTGAAATGGCGGGCAATTCTTGCAAGAGTTCTTTCTTTCTTCCACTTATACAGAATTAGGTTGTAGGCTCAAATAATTATAAACAAAGTCATCACATCCATGAATTTCCATTGGGGTCTTCAAAAGTGTTGGTGAACTTGGGATATTGTTCCTTTCGTGAATCTCCCCCGTGCATTGTCTCCCTAGTTTTTGCCAGTAGACTCCCCTGATCATTGGACCAATGAAAGCAATCGCCCCTGCAAACCTCCAAACGCCCCCAGGGCAGTACTGCAGCTTTCCATTCTTTGAACAGACCATGATTTTTCAAGTCATGCTCTTGTCTTTGCAGCCCATTAGGTTTGGACTGCCCTTCCTCTGTTCTACCTACAGTTTCAGGTACAGCTTAGGTATTACCTCCTATGTGAATCCTTCCCGAACTCCTCCTTGTGCCCTCAGTCACTTCTGTCTCTGTGCCCCCAAAGCACATTGTCTGAAGCTCAAATTAGAGCAGTCATCACACTGTGGTATGATTGTTGCTTTCAAGGTATGTCTCCTCCCCTAGAATGGGAACTACCTGACCACAAGCACAGTGCCTGGCACATAGTTAATGCTCCACAGATGATGTTGAATGAGTAAATAATCTCTTCTTTTTAGACTTATGGGCAAGTGATAAAGGAACATATATCTGTGAAGCTGAAAACCAGTTTGGAAAGATCCAGTCCCAGGCAACAGTGACAGTGACAGGACTTGGTAAGATCATTTAAGTACTTAGACACCACATTTTTTGAAAACATCAGACTCCTCTTAGTATCTCATCTCTTGCCTGTACCATTAAAAACAACCAAACAAACAAAAAACAGGTAAACATCTGATTACTACATTAGCCTTCCTTCTCCCCACCCTATTTCATATTTCATGATGTTAGAACTGGAAATAGAGATTATCCTCTTCAAGCTCCTTATCTTTCATTTGAAGAAATGAAGGTCAATTGAATAAATTCATTTAAGTCTTAAGTATGAGTACACACACACACACACACACACACACACACAACACACACACACATGTTGTGGTGGTGTGCTTTTCTAGTTCTTTTCTTTACACTTATTATTTTAGTCCACATGAAATTATTTCTGTGTATGATATGAAGTAAGAATATAATATCCATTATTTCCAAGTAGTAAGACATTTGTTTTAATATTTTTATTACATGTTGTCTTCCCACTGAGTAAAATACCCATTTGGTCACATGCTAAATTTATAATCTTATGTCTATTCCTTGGAATTCTATTTATGCACTAGTCCTACACTGTTTAAATTATTACATCATTTGTTGTGATTTTTAAATCTCATTAATACACTTCTATAAAATTTTCTTTATGTATCTCCCTTAATTCATCTACGTATATTTAAATTTTCCAAGAAGACTCTCTTAGAGATTTTGCTTTGACTTATGTTGAATTACTTCCCTGATTTCCATCTAAGAGTCCACCTCATTTTACTTGCCTGAGCTGTTATGACAGCCTCCTCACTAATCTCATCCCTTCCAATTTTCCCTTATCCGGTAAGTTCTCAGATTGATATTTCCTGAAAATGGTTCTGATGATTCCACTCTTCTATTTATCAATGCTTTCAGTCACTCTCCATTTGAATACATTGCACATTTCTTGGCTTGACTTTTCTGCCCTTTCATGCCATAGACTTATTCTTTTTTACTTTCTCTACTTCTTTGCTATTACCTGTCCTCTTCCCATTCCCTCTGCTTAGAAGGGTCCTGTACCTCTATCTTCCAGTTCATACCCATGTACATTTAAAAATCTTGTTCTTGAAAACTCAATTTCCAATAGCATAATTAGTAGTCATCTTTGCCTATAAAAGAGTTTGCCTTCCTTTGGATGAAATAGTATTGACAGTGCCCGTGTTCTCTCTCTGATTTAGTTGCTCCACTCATTGGAATCAGCCCTTCAGTGACCAGTGTAATTGAAGGACAGCAGCTGACTTTGCCTTGTGTTCTATTGGCTGGAAATCCCATTCCAGAACGTCGGTGGATTAAGAACTCAGCCATGGTAAGAACATTTTAAGTCCATGTATTCATATTCCTCTTGTGTAATATGAATTCATATTCATATATTGCCTCTTGTGTAAGGGGCAATGGATTCCAAACATTGAAATTTTAATGTAATAAATATACAAACATATATATATATTTTTTTTTCTTTTTTTTCTGCCCCACCAAACATATATTTTTTAAGTGTACCAAAACTTTTCTTCAGTATTAACATGTTTATGCAGTTCATATTATTTTGAAATTAATATGATGGAGAAATAGTCAATGGTGTAATTTTTATAATTTTGTAACTAGTAAACTCTCTTCAGAATATGTAATAACTGAAGCAAGTATGAAGTTTTTTTCCACAGGATTTAAATATTTTATATCCTTCTTTGCAGGACATAATAAAATGTTAATATTCTCATAACATTGTTTCATTTTATATATTAATCTTTATTGTTATCGTCAAACATTCTTTTATTGTGAACTATTTTAAAATGTGGATCTATTTTGTATCATTGTTTTTCAATGCATAACTTTTGATTATGAAGGAATGTGAAAAATTTTCACAGTTGTAAGGAATTATTCTGTAAACATGCTGTCTATGGCAATAAATTTTCACCTAGTCCAGAGCATTTTTCCTTCCATTTTCCAGAGTATTTAGACTTACTCCCTTATTGAAGTACCAATTAAAAGTGAATTGACCCCATGGGATAAGATGTAAAATTGTTCGTATTTGCATAAAAACCTGAGAAAAATGAGTGCACCTCACTCAATAATAAATGCCCTTATAACATAGGATTATACTGTTTGAGCACTAAAGTACCCTATGATTGAACAAAATGCATAAATGTTACAGAGTTAGAGGTGATGATTCTTAACAGAAACCGTTGTCAGCCTTCTCTCATGTAGTTCCTATATCGTACATTGCCCTCTAATATTATTTGTATCTGTCACTGAAAAGGGTGCATGTTGAGATTAAGTCACATTCTCTCAGCTTGGATGATGCCTGTTTGCCAGAATGAAAATGTCAAATGGCTTACAAGTGGTAGTAAAGCCTTCTTGAAAAAGAACAAATTAAGCCAAAAGTAAAAGTGAAATTTGGGTCCTTCATGATAACAACAATTACAGAAACAGGGAATTAGTGTTTCTCTATTTCTTTCCCTTTCCAATATGTGCATAATTCTGACAGATGTTAGTGGGTAGAATTTTTGGTGGTATATCACAGTGACATACAATTGATGCTACTCTTGGTAACATTTTATGCTCATCATTTTTCACTTAAGGGTGTTAAAATATTTTGTTATTTTATAACACATTTAATAACCCAGTTGGAGAAGAAAGCAGATCTGGTTTGGGCTTACACAATATTGCCTGTTTAATTAAAAATGACTTTTTTTCCTTCAAGTTGGTCCAAAATCCTTACATCACTGTACGCAGTGACGGGAGTCTCCATGTTGAAAGAGCTCGGCTGCAGGACGGGGGCGAGTATACTTGTGTGGCCAGTAATGTTGCTGGAACCATTAGCAAAACTACCACTGTGGATGTGCATGGTAAGAGGCGCACCCATCATAATTCTTTTCAAAACATGTTCAAAGCTGGGTTCATATCTTTAAGTCAAATAACTCTGTTCTTCTAGTTAGAAGAAGCAGATATCTTCCCTAATTGTTATTCTTAACAAAAAGCCTTATTTCTTGAACAGTATTTACATTGTTTAGCCAGTTTCCAGATTTCCCTTTTCTGTATATACAAAAAGACATTATTGGGAGTCACTCGCTGAGTCTCTCCAAAGGCTTTTGTAAGTGGTTTCTTAATTGATAAAAGTGAACTCAGCTCTCAAAGAGTTATGTTTAAAAGTACATTTTAATTTCAGGAAAGCTGAACTTACTGTACCATCCAAATTGCCTCTTCTTCTCGGATTGTGCAACAAGCATATTCTTAGTAATGACCCCTTTGTGTGTTTGCTAGAAATGACCTAAACTTTTCTAAAGGCCATTTCATGTGCTCCAAACAATCTTTTTGCGTGTTAAATAACTTAAAGGTCACAAATTTAAAAGTCCAGAAACTATCTTTTTTCCATTCATGAGTAACCGTTACCAGCTTTTTACATCTCAATAAATAACAGCTTCATAGCTTAAGAAATTGTCGTAACTTTTTTTGTGTATCTCCTTTAAAGACTTTGCAACATTTGCTTTTTAAAGTGTTGTATTAAAAACTAGCTCTGTGTACAGGGATGAAAGTAGAACAGAACATTTATTTTTAGTAGTTGATTTAGTCTTTTTTAGGGCCTGGATTGGAGAATCCAGTAATTTCCAAATTTTGCTTGTTCCGTTGAAATTTTCAGTGGATACAGGCCATCTTCTTTTTAATGTGTGCTTCTCATTGTAAATAGCCTCTTCCACCTCTTTCAATCTTATACCAATCTTGTACCAATCTCCGCCAACGTTATGTGAGATATTCTTGAAGAAATACCAAAGTAACATTAAATTAGTTGAGTAAATACATAATGTCAAATTGGGTATAGTTGTGTTTAACTATTTTTTAAAGAAGATCAGTCCATACATTTTGCAGAGGGTGCTTATGGACCAGTTTGAGAATATACGGTAGAAATGCATTCATGTCATCTCCTTTTAGCATCTAGCAACTGCCTAGAATATTGTGTTGAGAAGAATTCTGATATAAATTTTCATTTGGGTGAAAGAGTGACGTGATTAGTTGTGATGTCTGCCAGATCCGAGGAGTATGGAGAAGACAGACAAACAAATGATGTGGTTTATCAAGATGCAAAAAATTTTAACAATTAAAAGTTAAAAGGTCATTTCACAACATCGTTTCATCCATCTTAGGCCAAAATGAGTAACTGATTCAGTTAATAAGATTAAGAAAAATTAACCCAGCATTTGACATGAACTAAACCAAACAGCTGTTTAGAGGACAGATTTGCCTTTGAGTTGGATGTGACGCAGTATCACAAATTCTGTATACCTCTGTATTTATGTTAATTTCATCAGTCTGCCTCTCCATTTTTAAGAGTATTTATTATATCCTGAGATAAACCATAATGGAAAAGAATATAAAAAAAGAATGTATATATATATATGTATAACTGAGTCACTTTGCTGTACAGTAGAAATTAACACAACATTGTAAATCAAAGGCTGTCAGTGAATTCTTAGAAGAATTGAATTAACAAATGCACATATAAGTGCAAATTAAAATGACAAACTATTTAATTGTCATGTTGACTTACATAGATTGACAATCTGGAAAGAAAAACTCTTCCATACTCAAATGTCATCAGATTTGAAAACCGTTGCCTAAATTTGCCACTTGCCTTTATAGCTGTCAAACTGAATATGCATTTAAGAAAATGGCTTATTCCATGTTGCCATACGACAGCAAAGTTGAAAGTTGACTGTTCCATGATGATTCTGGAAATTAAATTTCTCGCTTTAGAGAGTAGCCTGACATTCTTGTCTAGGGCTGGGAATTTACTACCAATTCTTTAAGAAGATATGATCTAAAGAATAATCCCAGCCTTAGGAAAGTACAAGGATGTAGCAAAGCTCATCTAAGCCTTTCAAAAGGAAGCTTTTGCACTGAGGTCTCTGGTTTCTCTTGTTCTGGCAAACTTCTACTCCAGGGTAGCTGGGATAATTCTAGAGAAATTTGACTTAAAAACAAGAGCCACAGTGAGTGCTTGAGCTCTAGGGAACAGCTCCAGTCTCATCTTTCTGGGGGAAGGAAAGGAAATTCCTGGTATATATTGGGCTTTTATTATGTTCCTTGTGCTGTGTTAGGTACTTTCACGTATGGGAGCTTTTTTTTTTTTAAGATTTATTATTTATTATTTATTTTATTTTTTTGGCTGCGTCGGGTCTTAGTTGCGGCATGCAGTATCCTCGTTGAGGCATGTGGGATCTTTTGTTGCAGTGCACAGTCTATTCATTGTGGAGCACGGGCTTCTCTCTGGTGGTGGTGTGCAGGTTTTCTCTTCTCTAGTTGTGGCACGTGGGTTCCAGAATGCATGGGCTCTGTAGTTCGTGGCACACAGGCTTCTCTCTAGTTGAAGGCACCCGGGCTCAGTAGTTGTGGCACATGGGCTTAGTTGCCCTGCGGTATGTGGGATCTTAGTTCCCTGATCAGGGATGGAACCAGCGTTCCCTGCATTGGAAGGCAGATTCTTTAACATTGGACCACCAGGGAAGTCCCTGGGAGCTTCTTTAATCAAATTCTTTATTTTGAGAACATTGAGTATTGATAATTTTTTGTATGCAAGCTGGTTATGATAAACAGATATATACAGAATAGAATGATGAAGTCTTCCCTTTCCTTTTGCTTCCAATCATATAATGTCAGTTCTTTAGTTGCTTTCTAAAGTCAAAAGGTATGCATTCTTAGTGAAAAATATTGACTGGGCTTCCCTGGTGGCACAGTGGTTGAGAGTCCGCCTGCCGATGCAGGGGACACGGGTTCGTGCCCTGGTCCAGAAAGATCCCACATGCCGCAGAGCGGCTAGGACCGTAAGCCATGGCCACTGAGCCTGCGCATCCAGAGCCTGTGCTCCGCAACAGGAGAGGCCACAGCAGTGAGAGGCCTGTGTACTGCCAAAAAAAATTATATATATATATATATATATATATATATATATATACACACACACATATATATATAGACTTAGAATCTTGTATTTTAGACTTTTAAATGTAAACTCCTGAGGCCTTTCAAGCTTTACTTTTGAATTCCTTTTACGAAAATAGATTCTATTTTCGAAGTTAAATTTAGTAGCTTGCTAAGTGATTCTTGTGTATAGACAGGTATTTAATCTGTAGTGGTTAAACAGTCCATTTCTCTGGAGGTGAGGTTAAGTCAGCGCACTGCAGCTTAATGGGGTAATGGAGAATGGTGTAAGATATGTTAAGTGTGTAACTCTTAGGACGTAGTTCTAGCTTGAATTTCCTGAGAATACGATTACCTTCAGTCCTCTCATTTTTGTTAGGAAAATCAACTTAATTTACTTCTTGATTTTAACTTTTTATTAAATTCTTCAGATTGCAACTATTTTATTTACTTTATTACTCTCCCTTACAAATTGCCATACATTTCTAACAGAAAAGGTTGTCTTTGCTAATTTTTAGAAATATTCGTATATCCTGAAAATGTTCAACTTTAAACTTGTGAGGCTTAATGGAAGGACGGGTGCTCAGACTATGCATATTGCTTCCTTTTCCAGTTCTGCCAACCATTCAGCATGGACAGCAGGTACTCAGTACCATTGAAGGCATTCCAGTAACTTTACCATGCAAGGCAAGTGGAATCCCCAAACCATCTATCATCTGGTCCAAGGTAAATGACGTATCTAGTGATGTTTGTTAATAATATGTGTTGCTACAATATTTGAATATTTTCATACATGGAACTTGTCACTGTACCGTAGAACCTTACAGAAAGGAAAACCCATACAGTCATACCTCTTAGAAGGGACCTTAAAATCTCCTTAGTGCATTCAACTACTTGATGCTTAAATAGTATTAACACAACAGTGAACACTAATACAGCACATTCTTTGTGCTGGGGACTTTTCTAAGCACTTCACATGTTGTAGCAGATCCTTTTTTACTCCCTGCCACATCCCCTAAACCCTTTTGACTTAAGCTCAGCTCTGGTGGACTGCTCCATGCTCTCTGCCAGGGTCACTCTTCATGCATGTACCTCTCTAGTTTGGGGACTCAGGGCTTTCTCCAAAACCCCACAAGGCCACTTAGCCTGCTGAGTGGTCAGGAAGTACAAGAACATTAAATCCTGGGAGAGGGAGGTGTCCCATATAAAAGTCCCACTTCTCATCTATCAGAAAAATCCTTCTGGGGTGCATCTACATAGTTTCTCAGAGGGCCCCGAGCACACTGAGCTTATAAGCCCAGCCACGGAGGAAACCAGGGCAGTGAAACCCTCTGTTAGCTTTCCTTCCTTCTTGCCTCACTTTCCAACTGTCCTCTTCAAGCCCCTGGGAATCACTTTCCAAGTAAACTTCCTGACTCCAAATCTTTATCTTGGACTCTGCTCTTCTGGAAGCCAAAATAAGACACATAGATGAACTCATTTATCCCCCTCAGTTTCCCTGTCGTGAAGTTGTCTGGCTTTTCCTTATGTTCTTGCAGTGAGGAAAGGACTTTCTTCTTCCATTTCCTGAGGAAGTCCTTTCCATCTTTCAACAGCCATGAAGATGGCATAATTTCTGTAGATTAAATCTGGTAGAGAGAAAGTAATATAAAATGATGGCATAATAATGAAATATGGCGTTTGTATATTTAGGGTCACAACCAAAGTATTTTGTCATAACATCTAATTTTATACTTCTAAGAATCTCTGAAATATAGACAAGTTGGTTTTGACATCCGTAAATTAATTTGAAAGGTTAAGGTTTCTGCATCCTGAGCACAAAAATACGTTGGTGAAGCTGATCCCCCAAACTGCCCAGTCTCTGGTACTGAATAGAAGTTTAATGCATTTTAGGGAAATATAAAAATGAAATCTTCTTTACAGGATGGCCTTTGAGCTGGGATCATGCACAGAAGTTAAGCGTTTAGGCCCCCAAGCCTGCCTGCCTGCCTGGGTTTGAGTTCCAGTTCTACCACTGACTGACTCTTCGGCCCTGGCCAAGTTACTCTGCCAAGCCCCCAGATTTAATGCTGTCATCTGTAAAACAGGGGTTGTGGTAGTTCCTACTCATAAGATTTTTGTGAGCATTAACATAATTAATTCATGTGAAGTGCTCAAAGCGGTACCTGGCTTAGCATAAACACTCATCCCATCTGCTGCTACCTCATCCCCTCCACTTTTTTTTTTCTTTTTTGCGGTACGCGGGCCTCTCACTGCTGTGGCCTCTCCCGTTGCGGAGCACAGGCTCCGGACGCACAGGCTCAGCAGCCATGGCTCACGGGCCCAGCCGCTCCGCGACATGTGGGATCCTCCCGGACCGGGGCACGAACCCGTGTCCCCTGCATCGGCAGGCGGACTCTCAACCACTGCGCCACCAGGGAAGCCCCATCCCCTCCACTTCTAAGTAGCTTTGGAATGAAGGGGATCTAGTTTGCTATGAAGAAATGTCACCTTTGCATTGTTTGTTTAATTTTTCTTACAAAGAGCTTTCTTCAAATTAGCATTCTTTCAATCTAGCATTTTCCCCTTTAGAGATTTTTTTCTTCCTCTCTTCCTCTTCCAGACATTAAGTCACTCCTTTATTATCTTAAAAAACACTTTTTGCCCTGTGTCGTTTTGCAGAAAGGTGAGCGGATTTCCACCAGCAGTGCTAAGTTTTCCGCAGGGGCTGACGGAAGTCTATATGTGGTGTCCCCTGGAGGTGAGGAGAGCGGGGAGTACGTCTGCACCGCCACCAATGCAGCCGGCTACGCCAAAAGGAAAGTGCAGCTGACCGTCTATGGTGAGAGCCCTCGGGGAGGAATGTTTTTCTTTGACACTGTCTGTCTGTGCCAAAACTCACATTTCTCTCCCAAATAATGTTACTAGAGGGCTGTACCCCTAAAGTGAACTACTCTTCCAAGTTTATAGTTTTGTACAAAAATGCATTTTTCCTGCCAACCAACATCTCCTCTACTTAGATTCTGATTTAAAGGGAGAGGAATTGTATAGCCTTTCGGAAAAATTTTATGGTGTTTTCCCAAGGAGTGTGCTTATGGCACCCAACCCTCTTTAGAAACACCACTTAGGGGGCTTCCCTGGTGGCGCAGTGGTTGAGGGTCCGCCTGCCGATGCAGGGGACACAGGTTCATGCCCCGGTCCGGGAGGATCCCACATGCCGCGGAGCAGCTAGGCCCGTGAGCCATGGCCTCTGAGCCTGCGCGTCCGGAGCCTGTGCTCCGCAACGGGAGAGGCCACATCAGTGAGAGGCCCGCGTACCGCAAAAAAACAAAAAACAAAACAGAAACACCACTTAGTTAAAACTCCTAACAAAGCCAAACCTCAGCTATGTCTTACTTAGTGCTCTGCCTTGAGAGGTTACTTTTACAGATGCTAGATTCTAAAAGGGCATTTCAGCTGACCTCTGCATTGTGTTCTGAAAGAAGGAGCTAAAAAGGAAAACTTTCTAGTCATTTTCCATTAAGCTCTCACAGTGTGTGTTCATGGCAAGCTTTAGATATGTCCTGAGACTTTGGAACAAGAAGCATCTTTTTGCAAATTACTGAAGAATATTAGTAGTCCACATTTTAGTGTGAATTAAAATGTGCTTTGTTTTCAATGTACTGTTTCCCTTTCAAAACTTGTGTTTATTTTAGTAAGGCCCAGAGTGTTCGGAGATCAACGAGGACTGTCCCAGGATAAGCCTGTTGAGATCTCAGTCCTTGCAGGGGTAGAGGTGACACTTCCATGTGAAGTGAAGAGCTTACCCCCACCCATAATTACCTGGGCCAAAGAAACCCAGCTCATCTCGCCATTCTCTCCAAGGTAGGGGACCTGGGATGAATTGAAACATGTGAAACATAATCTCTTGGGACAGGTGACTGTACTTGTTCAGGTTTTCAAATGTCTCAAAAAAAAAAAAACCTTTTAAATTTGAGATAATGTACATGTACATTCGAGCCTACAGAAAATATATATACCTTCTAAGTCATTCTTTAATAGCAGAAATGCTAACACCCAGCTTTGACATAATTTCCCACTGGTGCACTCTACAAGGTAGTTACGAAAATGGAGTGGATTTGTATGTAGATTCTGGTTAGCACAAAGTGCATATGATAAAATTCCAGTAATCCCAGAGGAGCAATAAAACACAATACATTCTCTAATATCTAGGATTTGACTTTCATTAGATGACTTTATAAAAATCTTCTTGATTGAACTTAAACCCTTATACAGATAAAGGCCCACTGAAACAATATATTTGCTAGGCTAAGTGACGTGGAAAGCAGAATGCCAGAGCCCTTAAGAGCGCAACCTTTGTTGCCATGCAGGTGTGAGTTTTAATTTACCTCCACCACTTAAAGCTTACCTGAAACTTTGGCAGTTTTTTCAGTGGGCCTCTTTGAACCTCAGATTTCTTGTTTATAAAATGGGTATAATACCTGAAAGGATGATATAAGATCATGTACATTCCACATCCTGTCTCTGGTTCTCAAAGAATGGTAGCAATTACTGTTTTAACTCAACATCATGCCAGAAGTTACTGGCGGAATAAGAATTATAGTCTCTAGCTCTTGTCTGTTAGACTTGTTGATGTATCGTTATGAAGCTATAAATTCATGCCACAGTAGTTTCCCTACCACTGGTGAGAAAAAAAATAAACAATTAAGAACTACTTTACTATTTCTTTGAAAAAATATTTGCCTCGAATATTTTTGAATAGAAGAAATACCATATTTCAGATAAAGTTGAAGTTTCATTGTTCCCCTCCTCAGTCATAATCTCTTTTCTCCCTTCCCAGGGGCACAAACACTGACACAGACTTGGTGTATATCCTATGCATACATCCTTAAATAGTATAGAATATTGTTTTCTCTATTTTTAATTTTGTTTTGTGTACTTGTTTTCAATTTACCATGGTAACATGGTAAACATGTTCTATATTATTATTCTACTGCTTGCTTTATTGAGTCAACATTTATCCATTTTATACATATATTCAGTTTATTCATTTTAACTACCATATACATATTCTACATTTTATTTATACATTTCCCTGTGTATGGACATTCATGTTCTTGTTTGTTTTGGCTTTCTACATTTTCATCTTTTCTTTTTTTTTTTGGTTTTAGAAACAAGGATTTTCAGGGAATATCTTTTTATATCTCTCTTTGTGTGCATATGCATGTTTCTTTGTGACTTGTACCTAGAACCCCAATTTCTAGTTAGAATGAATTACTCTTTTCAGCTTTGTAGACACTGCTTAACTGCCTTCTGAAGGGGCAATCCTGATTTACCTTCCACCAACAGAATATAGGTGTACCTTTTGCCACATTATAATCACTGCGTGATGTTGACTGACTTAAAATTTTTTGCCATTCGTCTGGATGTGAACTGGTGTCTTGCAACTGTCTTACTTTTCACGTGACTGAATTCTAGTGAGCCTGGAATGTTTTCCCTTGTTTGTTGGCCATTTGTGTTATCTGTGAATTGCCTCTTTAAACCTACTGCAATGTTTTGGTGACTTGTTTCTCTTTTTCTTATTGAATGTAGAAATTTGGTTTTTGTTCTCAATAACAATCCTTTGTTTGTTGTATGTGTTGAAAATATCTTCTCTCAGTCTACTCCTAGCCTTTCAGGTTTATGTATGGTGTCTGGTTGTACAGAATTTAAAAATTTCTATGTAGCTCAAGGTGTTAATCTATTATTTTTTTAGATTTGTACTTTAGGAAGATCATAAACAGAACTCCAATGTTTTATTGCAATTTTTAAGTTTGTTTTCACATTTTGGATTTTAATACATCTGAATTTTTATTTTGTGTGTAGTACTAGGTAGTGCTCTAATTTTATTTATTTATTTTTCCCATGTGGAGAGCTGCTTGCCCAACACCACTTTTGAATAGTCAATCCTTTCCTGACTTTTTGTAACATCACCTCTGCTATTGCATATTACATGTTGAGTTCTCATACATGCTTAAGTCTTTTTTTTGAAGAGTGGGGTCCCATCTTTAACTGTTTATCTATTTGTCTGTCTCTGGGCCCATAGCACACTTTATTTGTCTTAGCTTATAAGGAGTCTTGATAGTAAGTAGGTCTATTTGACCCCCTCCCTGTTAAAGCTATTTTAGCACAATTAACATAATAACATTTTTATATGTAGATCTGGTTTACCTAACTACATAAGAGGAATATATTCAGTATATATCTGAGAATTACATATGTACCTTTTTTTTGCCTTTACTTTAGGATACTAAACTTTTAAATGAAGCATTGTAGAAAAAAGCAATAATGTGTTCAGAGTATATTTAAAGTTTATTAAAATGTACATTTGCTTTGTAAAGTTGCAACTTAGCAAAGCAGAGAGATGTACAATTATTTGACGATGTCAGGCCCTTACATTAGATTTAAGTGTAAAAGAAAACTGATTTCAGGGCCTCCCTGGTGGCGCAAGTGGTTGAGAGTCCGCCTGCCGATGCAGGGGATACGGGTTCGTGCCCCGGTCTGGGAGGATCCCATGTGCCGCGGAGCGGCTGGGCCCGTGAGCCATGGCCGCTGGGCCTGCGCGTCCGGAGCCTGCGCGTCCGGAGCCTGTGCTCCGCAGCGGGGGAGGCCACAACAGTGAGAGGCCCGCATACCGCAAAAAAAAAAAAAAAAAAAAAAAAAAAAAAGAAAACTGATTTTGCATTTGTAAGAACATCATATAGAATACACAAGACAATTTTGATAATTATGAAAATTCCTGACTTTTAAGGTGTATAGAAATGACATTATAGATGGGAGAATTGTTTGAAAAAGAGCTTGCAGAGTAGTAATTTCACATTGAATTGTAGCTGCATAGGGGATATTTAAGTCCTCATACTTTATGGTCTACTCTCTGGTTTCTTTCTTCTAGACACACGTTCCTTCCTTCTGGTTCAATGAAGATCACTGAGACCCGCGTTTCAGATAGTGGGATGTATCTTTGCGTTGCCACAAATATTGCTGGGAACGTGACTCAGTCTGTTAGATTAAATGTCCATGGTAAGTTTTGAAATGAAGGCATATGCTATGGCATATACTGGCCACGGGGAGACCTATTGTCCCAGTTTCTTTGATAGTTAACCTCAAATTGTATAGAGAGTAATTATAGAAAAATTTTCTCAAATCTGAGACTTGTGATTTTCTTTCATTTACTCTGAAATCTTTATCTGCCATCTGTAAACAACTCTCCCCTTTTTCCTCAGATGCACAGTGTTAAAATTTTGGATCTCAATTTTACTAGATGTCTACAGTCACTTATGACTATTGTTGATACACCATAAAAAAAGAAAATGTGTTTAGACCGGTGGCTTTTTGTTGAAGTGAATGTGAGTGCTCAAGGAAGAACTTAATAGCATATAAATGGTCATTTTCAATGTTTATAGAGCTCAGCTACTGAAAACATTCTGCTCCTGGGATTTTTTTTAACTACTTTAAAACTCTCTAGGTAGTCTGCTTTCTTCTCTCAATTTGCCATAGTCTATCTATTGATAATTACTCATTCATTCAACACATGCTTAGTGAGCGCATACTGTAAGCCATGCATTCGAATATCAGAAGAAATTTTCTCAAATAGTTTTGACCTGATTTCACTCTCAGATCAGTCACTGCAGTAGTGTCCTCTTGACTGAGGGATATGAAATCCAATGAGAGTTCTGTCATTTACTAGCATTAGACATATTACCTACCCTCTTCTATATTTAATTTTCTCTTTCATAAAATGATGATAATAATACAGGCTTATCTTGGAGATATTACTGTTTTAGTTCCAGAGCATCTCAATAAGGCAAATATGGCAATAAAGTAAGTCACACAAATTTTTTGGTTTCCCAGTGCCTATGAAAGTTATGCTTGGAGCCTGTGCTCCGCAGCGGGAGAGGCCACAACAGTGAGAGGCCCGTGTATCGCAAAAAAAAAAAAAAAAAAAAAAAAAAAGTTATGCTTACACTGTACTGTAGTCCATTAAGTGTGCAATAGCATTATGTCTTTTAAAATAATGTACATACCTTAATTTAAAAATACTTTATAGCTAAAAAGTGCTAACCATCATTTGACAATGCAGGGTTGCCATAAAACTTCAATTTGTAAAAATTGCAAGATCTGTGAAGTGCAATGAAGCAAAGCACAATAAAATAAAATAAAGTATGCCTGTACTATCAAACTTAAAAGTTTGTTATAAGGGAAAACCTTTAGAATATACTGGTTAAATATTACGTTTTAACAAAAGGACAGAGGAATGGGGTTTGTTAGGGAAGTAAAGTACATAAATTCTAATCATATTCTTAGGAGTCAACTTGATTCTATAGTTCATAATGCTTGTATGTGGAACCCAATACTACTTGCCAGTGTTTTGATAAATTATCTCATTTAAATTTCTGAAGGAATGTAGATAAAGGGAAATAATAGAGACCTTATCTTTATTTTCTCTGAAATTAACAAAAGCTTTTATTAGAAATATTTCGTACTGTCTGGCTAAACCTTCCACAAAGAGAACAAAAACTAAGAATACATGGAGAGAAATGCTTTTTGTTTTACTCACTTAGATGATAGAAATTAACTGGATTGCCATTTAAGAGGGCTTTAAACCTTAAGTTATTTATATATTATAAGAAATCTGACATCATTAAATGCTTACTTTTCCTCGAGTTTGGAATGAGGAGTTTTATATTCATTATTTCGCATAATCCTTGCATCGTATTGGTATTGAAGAGGTTATTTTGCCTGGATTATCAAGGAAACAGGCCTCAGGAAATTTACTGAATTGCCCTAGATCACACAGCTAGTTACGTGGCCTGAGCCTGGATCCAAATCCTGAGATTATTCCACTTTCTCATGCTGCCTCTTGTTGAGGAGCTCTCATTTAAAGTGAGAAAAGGAGGAATTTTTTAAAACTTGGGTTATTAATACTCAGTTGTTGTTTCCAGTGCCTCCAAAGATACAGCGTGGCCCTACAGTTATGAAGGTCCAAGTTGGTCAAAGAGTGGACATTCCATGCAGTGCTCAAGGGTCACCTCTTCCTGTAATCACCTGGTTTACAGGTGGAAGTGCCATGTTGGCTGATGGACTGCAGCATATTAGTCATCCAGACGGAACATTCAGCATCGACCAAGCTGTGCTCTCTGATGCTGGCATATATACATGTGTCGCTACTAACATAGCAGGCAGTGATGAGACGGAGATAACGCTACATGTCCAAGGTGATTTTTGGCCTAGGAAAATGTTTGTACAGTGGGGGAAAAACCCTGGAGTCTACACAGAATATATGGTCTTGGATGGTCTTGGATCACTTTCAGAAGATTTCTATATAACTTTTATGGCTCTCTAGTTAACTTTGAAAGGAGAATGATTCCAGAAAGAAATGAAACTATACATTACAAAACTGTTTACCTTTGAAAATGGAGTTGCCCTGGATGATGCAGACAGTGGAAACAATCCTAGATAAGTGCCCCACCCACTATTTTTGGTTTGGAAGAAATTGTGGGCAGAGTGGGTTGGAGTAGGATTTACCTCATAGTGGTAATTTGCACTCAATGTTAATCCCTAGAAGTCGAGGTCCACTGTTCCCTGTAATGATGTAGGCCTTATTTTGAGGGTTTAAATATTAATCCTTGGGGACTTCCATGGTGGTCCAGTGGTTAGGGCTCCAAGCTTACACTGCAGAGGGGCATGGGTTCAATATCTGGTCAGGGAACTAAGAACCTACAGGCCACGTGTCATGGCCAGAAAAAAAAAAAGGTGAATCTTTATTCCTTCAAGCAACAAGTGTTTATCAAGTTCCTGACAGGCGTCTGTCATGATCTGGGCAGTGAGGAGGAAATAGTGACAAAGGTAAAACACCTGCTCTCGTGAGTGGTTCTATAAGTAGGCAGAGAGCAAGCAAGCAAATAAACAAGAAATACAGATCGTGAGACATGCTGTGTAGAAAATTAAAATAAGGTGATGCTCCCAGCAGTTGGCTACTTTAGCTTGAATTATCATGTAGGACTTCTCTGAGGAGATAATATTTATAGTGAAATCTTGTTGACTGGCAGGAACCAGCCATGTCCAATCAGGAGGAAAAGCACTCCTGTCAGAGAGAATACCATTGCAAAGGTAGGAATAGAGAAGCAGGTGTCATACTTAGCCTCAGAAGAGTTCGATATTGCCCAAGGAAAGCCTGTGATAATGCATTTATTTTTCTAACAGAACCACCTATGCTGGAAGATCTAGAGCCTCCATATAACACTCCATTCCAAGAAAGAGTGGCCAATCAACGCATTGCATTTCCATGTCCTGCAAAAGGTGTGTAATACTCGGACACATGGGCATTGGCATAATGTTGTATGCTTCCAGAATTCTATATTGAACCCCAAACATCATAAAATTCTACTTGTCAGTCCTCGTTATAACATTTGGGCATAATGGAAACGAATCCCTCTTTCAAATAACAACTAGGTTGAATAGGTATTTTTCCCTCCCAGGTGTTTTATTTCCTTCACTGGAAATACCTTCTGTTTTTTCAAACTTGCCTTATCTAGCATGTTTTCCAGGTCTTTCATGCTTCTTCCTGTTACTCCTTAGTTCATTCTATTTTTGACAAGAATTCTCCTTAAAATGTGACAGATAGGGCTATTCAAACTTGGCATATTTATCTCAGTCAGGGGTATAAATTAGGGCAATCCCCTTGTTCGTTCTAGATACTTCTTTTCTAAAAACCTCTTTCTAGATTTATCCTCTACTGGTGATTCTGGAGCCAGGTTGTAACTTGGTTCTCTGATGCTTGTCCAAACTCCTTCTCTCCCTGAATTTCTGGGTTTTCTATCCCACCATGTTTCCTAGCAGGAGATTGTTATTCTCTCTCCTCTAGAGGATGTGAAAAAGACACTGTCACTATCACCTTATTCTGGATGCCCAATAGATGGTTAAGAACATCCTTTCTTTCGCATATGCGTTCATCTGCAATGACTCAAATGAGTCTGTAAGCAGTTCTGGCAAAGACCAAGCAGTATTCTTTCCGTGACCTCCTGGAGGGCTCCATGCCACTGGTAGCATTAGTACTCCCACATGTAACTCTTAACTCTCCTGTCCCTGGAGACAGTGGCAGTTGAAGGTCCTTAAGACTGTCTCTGTTACTGTAGCAAGATTTTGCATCTCTTAACAGCCTTAAAAGAAAGATAACTTTAACAAGATTTTCAGATATCTAAAGAATTGTCAGTAACTATTCCCAGAGCCAGTGGGGAGGGAGGCAAGGCCTGGAGAAGGATCCTTGAGAAGGGTTTAAGTTCAGCTGAGTTCTGTGGGTGCTTACTACTGATGGAGCCCTGCCAGTGGCACTATTGCTCAGTACTCTCCACTGAATCCCTGACTCCCAAGCTGGCTTGGACTTCCCTTTTCCATTTTGAAATACCACCTCTTCCTAGTACTCTATTTTCACCTGGGATAGAATTCTTGAGTTCATTTAAAATAGCTAGATGCCTTTTCATTTTATTTGCCATGAATTTCATCTTGACCATGGTTGTTCTACCATTTAGAAGTAAAATAGAACACAGTTTCTTTCTTTTGCTTGTTCATTTACTTTTTCATTTATTAACTTAACAAATATTAATTGAGAAGTTTGAGAACCACATAAAAGAATGAGTAGGATGTAAGGAAATGATTATAACCCCCTTTTTTCTTTTTTTTTTTTTGTGTGGTACGTGGGCCTCTCACTGTTGTGGCCTCTCCCGTTGCAGAGCACAGGCTTCTGGGCGCGCAGGCCTAGCGGCCATGGCTCACGGGCCCAGCCGCCCCGCGGCATGTGGGATCTTCCCGGACCAGAGCACGAACCCGTGTCCCCTGCATCGGCAGGCAGACTCTCAACCACTGCACCACCAGGGAAGCCCTATAACCCCCTTTTTTCCTTGACAACATGAACAACTGCAGTCCATCAGTTTTATCTTCTCTTCCTCATCAGTCAGCATCTTACTATGAGGATGATGAAATAGGCCAATATTTTTGTGTTATTTTTTCCCAAAAGTATAGTCATTTTATTAGTTCATAGTCATTCATAGTCAATCACAGTCATTTTTATAATTCCTTAACTCAATTTGAGTTTAACCTAAATGACACATTCTATGTATTCTGCCATTCTTTTGTACTTAGATATATGACCATTCTTTAATATTTTTATTATGCTTTAATATAAGATTATTAGCCATGTCATACAATTATATTAATTTTATTGAATGTGCTTTTTTAATTTTTATAGGGACTAAGTAAAATGTGAAAGTACTTAGAATAGTGCCTGGCACATTGTTTGCTAAATAAATACATTCTTATTATAGAGTTTACTGTTTGTCTATTTCAAGTACGTCCTTTTGGCTCCATTATGCATTTTAAGATGGTTCTTATCACTTTCATTCATGAATTATGTAACTTCCATTCACTCTCTTGGTCATAAATAAATTGAGGAAAGCAATTCTGCTCACTGCTTTCTCAGCTTTCTTTTCAGTATAAAAAGTCAAGAATTAATCTATTGCCCTCTGTTTAACAGAATGGGATCCCCAGAAGATGTGTGGATAGTAGACATTCCTCATCTCTGCTCTATCAGGCCTGTTTAAAATGTGACTTATGAAGCATCATTTCTGTACATCATTTATGTACTCTGAGCAATCTTCATGTATATTCCTCTGATAGTGTCTTATATTTGCTCTTCCTTTATTTTCATCCAAAAACTCCCCATTTCTAGTCCATTTAATTAATATAGCTTTTTTCCCCCACTAGCACCATGAACTCACTCAAGAAAATGTTTTGCTTTGCTTACTATCATCTGAATGTCTTGATAAAAACAACTTTAATCAAATTCTACACTACAGACCATACATCTTTTAAGACTGATCAGGAATTAGAGGCATTAAATACCATAATCTCGTCAAAATCCCATGCCAGGAGCAATATCTTCAAAGAAGCATAGAACCTAAGGGTACATGTTATAATCATAACAAATTTTATTTCTCCTCAAGATATTTGATATTTAATAGTGACTTCTAATTTTGTTGTAAAATATCACAAAGCTTTAATTTCTTATTTAGGTACCCCCAAACCAACCATCAAATGGTTGTGGAACGGTAGAGAGCTGACAGCCAGAGATCCTGGTATTTCTATATTAGAAGATGGCACATTGTTGGTTATTGCTTCTGTTACGCCATATGACAATGGGGAGTACATTTGTGTGGCAGTCAATGAAGCGGGAACCACAGAAAAAAAATATAACCTCAAAGTCCATGGTAAATACAGATAGAAATGCTAAAATCGTATAACTGAATATGTGACATTTTCAGATTCTTTTATATATGTTATTCTTTCAGTCTAGTGTTATTTAATATTTATGTGAAAAGACGTGTTATCAACCAGAAAAGTAGTGGTCTAACTGCATTTATTGATTTATTTTTTAGCACTGAAAGTTCAAATGGTAGAAAAAGATACATAGTCAAAAGTCCCCTGGACCTGAGCTAAGCCATCTACTTATCCTCCCTATGGGCAAGGAAAGTTGTTAGGTATATGTGTGTATGTATGTATCTTCCCAGAGATATTTTTATGCAAAAATGAAGAAATATGAATATATATTTCATCCTCTTTTTTTTACATACAAAATGCATTTATAATAGACCATTATATACATTATTCCACATCTTGCCTATTTCATTAAACACTCTATCCTGGAGATCTAACTCTTATTTATGCCTACCTAGCATCCCACCATACCATGATTTACTTAACCTTCTTCTAGTAATGATGAGCATTTGGTTTGGTACCATTTGTTTACTATTCTAAGTAATGATTCAATGAAATCATGTATATATGGCACTTTGCATGCATCAAAGGATATGTGCATTTCGAAATGTGATGGATATTGGCTTCCAGAAACAGTGGGCAATATTCATTCTCATCAGCAAAGTAGTCTCACGTAATTTGAGACTCTAGCAGTTTGCATTTTGAGTGGTATGTGAAATAAATAGGATCTCCCTTTAATTTATCCTTAATTCAAAACTCTAAAATAATAACTAAAGTAAAAATTCAATGAGCTACTTATAAATATAGTGGTCAAGACTCTTCATTTCATAATAAAAGCTGTCTTAAGTATGACCAGCCTTTCTAGCTATCAAGTATCTCAGAATTTGCTTTCTAAAGTCCTTTGTAAAGAAACTTTGTATATAATATTTATTTAAAACTATCTAACTACAACTTCTCACTTTTTGCAGTTCCTCCAGTAATTAAAGATAAAGAACAAGTAACAAATGTGTCTGTGTTGGTCAACCAGCTGACCAGTCTCATTTGTGAAGTTGAAGGCACTCCATCTCCCATCATTATGTGGTATAAAGATGATGTCCAGGTAAATGGAGACATCCAAATATGCATAGGTCCTTGCCTCTCCCTCTGAAGTAAATCATTCAAATGTGACTTTCTTATTAATAATAGCATAAAAATTTTACTTCAAATTTTAATTATGCATTTTTATTAGGATTGGAAATAACACTGACCCTTTTGGCCTTAAAAGGTGACTGAAAGCAGCACTATTCAGATTGTGAGCAATGGGAAGATATTAAAGCTCTTCAAAGCCACTCCAGAGGATGCAGGAAGATATTCCTGCAAAGCAATTAATACTGCAGGCACTTCTCAGAAGTATTTCAACATCGATGTGCTAGGTAAGGAAAACATTCTTTTAAAAAACTGCAATTCAGATGTATTTCTTATATAGGACAGCATTAACTGTATTAAAGAGTAAAGAGATGAAAAATAAATTGATAGGAGAAATATTCATTTTATTATTATTTTTGTCTTTAATATTGGTTAATCAGAACCATGTGATATAGAAAGTTTATAGGTATTTGTTATTATCATATAGCGATGTCTATGGGTACTTGGTACTGTCTTGTACAGAAAATACTAAATTACTGCTCTTGTTAGTTTCTCTAATGATGTGGTCAGGAAATTCTTTGGGAAGTAACTATAGAGGATGATGCACAGTAAAATTCATTCACGTTGCCAACATCTCCTAAAGCTGCTAGGTTGTACATGAACTGAGGAAGGTAGTAAATTCACCCTCCCCTGCATTCTAATTAATTCCTATAACTAAACAATCTCAGCCCTGATTCTAATTAAATGGGGAGAATGCTGAGAATGGGTAGCAGCTGTAATAAATTGGGATTTAAAACATTTAAAATGTTTTAATCATAATCATAAAATTTTTATAAGTTTAGTTTGTGAAATTATATTTGCTGATTAAAGTTTACTTTGTGATAAAATGCCTTCCTTCCTTTTCAATGTTTTGCTCATCGAAAGGGCATATGATTTGTAAGTCTGGAGTGGAAGTGAGGTCTGGTAATGATGCTGCATTAGAATTACCATTCGTAAACTGCTAAAACATAAAAGTTCTGTCTCTCATAAGTCTTCTCAAAGCCTGAAGTACTTTGAATTTCCTCTGCTAAAATTACCATTATTGTATTTAAGTATAGGTTATAGAAACAAAGGGATCTTTTCTATCATTAGTCTCATTGGCATTATTTCTCTTGGCACTCATTTACTCTCAGAACTTTGACTGCTATCTGTGCACTGATGACTCCCACATTTTTATCTCCAGCTCAGACTTCTTCCCTGAGCTCTCAGGTGATATATCTGATCTCCTCTACAATATCTTGGCTTGAATATCTCAGTGGCATAGAAAACAGAGAGGTCTCAGTAAATGTCTGTTCTGGTCACCTTCAGTGACCCCCATCATAGTGACCAGCACCTCCATCCATCCACTTGCTTCTGACACAACCTGGTACTCATTCTTCCTACCTCCCTCTCCCTGACTCTGTAAATCTGTCTACGTCCTGTTAAATCTGCTTCTTAATTCCATGTTAATTATAATTTATAAGCTGAATTAATATAATAGCCTCCTAACTACTCCCCTTCATCCATTATTTGCCACTGGAATCCGATCTTCATTCAGAAGCCAGTGTGGTCTTAAAACAAATTTGATCACAGCCCTCCCTTATTGAAACCCTTTAATGGCTGATCATTGCTCTGAAGATTAAGATCAAACACCGTAGTGTGATATAAAGGGGGAGGATTCAAAGACCAGGGAAGTTTATGGGAGCTCTTTAATATGCTTTATAATTCCGAGAATAAAAACTAGTACAATCTTTTCACATTATATCTCATTTACAATTTTAGCATAGGAGCCCTTTAAAAGAGACAAGGGTAATATATTTCAAACAGCACTATGGTAGAATTTAAACATTATAAGATTGTCATTGACTATGTCATTCATTATCTAAAACGTATAGCAGTAGTAAATTTCATTATATGAGCTTCACTGCTCATTTATATTCTAAACTCCTTTTGTACACTGATTTAATACTCCTCAAAATGAGTTCTTGGGCTTCCCTGGTGGCGCAGTGGTTGAGAGTCCGCCTGCCGATGCAGGGGACACGGGTTCGTGCCCCGATCCCGGAAGATCCCACATGCCGCGGAGCGGCTGGGCCCGCGAGCCATGGCCGCGGAGCCTGTGTGTCCGGAGCCTGTGCTCCGCAACGGGAGAGGCCACAGCAGTGAGAGGCCCGCGTACAGCAAAAAAAAAAAAAAAAAAAAAAAAAAATGAGTTCTTTACTACTATAATTCTTCCAAGTAATTGTCTTGCTATCAAATCTTTCATGAATGTGTTCCTATGTTTAAATTTGACATTTGGGTCTGCAGATGTGATATGAAAGGGATTATTGTATGATATTTTACTTTTAACATTAAGATTTTGTTGAAATATTATAGAAATCATTATCTTCTCTCACTCCCCATTCTTTTTGCTAAGTCATAGATTTTCATGATAAAATGTCTTTGTTCAAGTCCCACCCACCATAATAGGTACCAGCTCCCCAAGTGAAGTCTCAGTTGTCCTCAACCAGGATACCACCCTTGAATGCCAAGTTAAAGGCACTCCCTTTCCCATTATTCACTGGTTCAAAGATGGCAAGTGAGTACCTCTTCTGTATTTGTTACAAGGATCCAATTGTTTGGAAATAGATGTGGATTTTCCCCGTCTTAATTATCTTACCACATAGAGTATTATTAAATGAACATGAAGGAAAAACAATATTATTCAAAAATGGTCTCAAATTTATGAATTTATGAATTGTAAGACTTTATAAATGCTGGGAATTTATTTTAGAGACACAGAGGAACTCACATTTATTATACACTAAATATACACTAAGGGCTAAGAATGAAAAATGAAAAA